>NC_052402.1:13091708-13391708 GCF_009389715.1 Phoenix dactylifera
ACGGAATGATATATGATCCACACATGATATAATCCTGATTCGATCAAATTATGGGTTTTAAGATGATAGCTTAAAAGGATCCGTATATATTGATGGATGCTTAGAGATTGAACATTGAAATATGAGTTTGTTTTTTTTTTTTTTTGGTAGAACAATGAAACATGGTTTTCAATAGCTCTTTGCCGCAGGAAAACTAAGTGGTACATTTATTCACGCCAAGGTATCCTCACCTGAAACTCACGCAGCTGAATATATGCATGATTTGAAAGCTAAGTGGTACATTTTATGCACTCCAAGGTATGCTTACGTAAAACTCAAGGAGTTGAGTATGTACATGACTTGAACAACAGCAGCAGCAAACCAGAGAGAAGCGGGAGGGCAAAGTGAACTTGCAGCATCTTTACCTCAGATTGTTATCTTACATTATTTAATGGTGTATGTAGAAACCATCATATACTTACACATCACCAGATATATTTACAGGAGGATCTACGCTACCAACAAGAATTGCCAGATCGATGTCTTTATCCTCAAATTTTTTGATAAAGGGATGACTCTGAAACCAGGTGAAGGGATTCAACAAGATTGTTTGGTATTAAATTGCTGTGAAAAATGAAAATGATACTAACCAGGAGCTCCAAAGATGACATTCTTTCCCGAGGATCCTTCTGCACGCTGCAGACAGAAAACGGAATGATTTTTTTTTTAAACATATCATATGCCTTTTATGAGGGGTAAATATACTGTGGTCCTACTTGCATCACATAAACAGAGTAAAAAGGCAATAACAGCTACTTCATATGAATCAACAAAATGCAATTAGATAGACTCCAGATAGATTAAGACTTGCCAAAAAGCCATAGCTTTTTCGTGTTTTGAGGTACATCTCTAAATGATGACCCATGAAGCCGATCCATATACATCTCTAAATGATGACCCATGAAGCCGATCCATATACATCGGGCTATGGCCTTGTAGTTAAATGTTACCGCCACAAGGGATGATCCAGAAAGAATTGTGTAGCAGTTTAAAAATTATACTTGCATGGAAAAAAAAACTGCAGATTCGGGAAACATCATGAATCGCAAAAACATCTAGCGGAAACAAATCCGGTACATTTGATTTAAATTAGAGAAATAACAACGAAAGACATGGTGATAATCAAAAGAACTGCATAGACATCCATCCTCAGGAATCCAATTCAGTAAGATTAATTTAAATAGAGAGAAGTAATAACGAATGTATAGACATGGTGATGGTCCAAAGAACTGTGTAGCCACGCACATTGATACACCCATGCACACAAACACAAGCATAAAGTTGTAAACCCTATCTCCTCAACCCCCTTCTCCACTATCCACATCATCCTCTACCACTCAAACCCTACCTTTAACCCTAGCTTCATCCCTCGAGCCACCAACCCCCCTCCTCTCCTTTCTCTCCTCCCTCTGCTTCCACCTCTCCCATGGCAGCTCTTGTTGCAGATACCAATGACGCCCCAACATCCCCTCCCCCTCCTCCCTCTACTTCCACCACTCCCATGACATCCCCTTCCCCTTTTGCCACTCACACGTACCCCTCGCCTACATCACCACTACCAATGCCGGCAAGCCGGCCCTTGCCCGTTCCCTTTGCTTCTTCAAATCCTAGGAGGCCGAGCAAATCATTGGATGGCCCTAGGTTCCATCAGCAAGGTGAAGGGCTCGATTCAAGTCTAGCCTTCTCAGCTTTAGGCCAGGCTCGGGTTGGCCTCGAGGCTAAATTTGAAAAAATTTTGGCGCCTGGTTTGGACCTGAAGCCAAAAAAATTTTTCATGCCAAGCTCCGCCTACATGAAAATCTAACTTGGATGGGCCCAATTCCAGCCCTAGCAACATATAATGAACCCAATCTACTACACAAATGGTGCTAGGATGCTAACAAATCCTCAAGAACTCGCACTTATGCACCTTTGGGTAGCTGAAGATGAAGGTGAAAAAATGGGAGAAAGATTCAAAGTTAGGTGCTTTATATCTTCTATACAAGAGGACTGACCTCTCCTAAATAAAGAAATCCAGGGAATTTGTAATAGTTCCAACAAGTCAATAGTATTAGGGCCCATTATCACAACAGGATAGTGGCACCCCAACAACCAAAAACCCATTAATACCTGCCAAACAATCATAAATGGTCAAAAACATAATAAAGAGAATCGACGTCAATAAAGAGCCATTAAAAAAAAAATCAAAAACCAATTCAAAACTGTAACCTAAACCCAATATAGCAATGTGGTGCAGCACGACTCGAAACAGCTCAGCATGTGCACGTATTAAAAGAATTCCCTCTCACTATGGGCTTGAGTTTCCATCTCTCTATGTATAGAGGCTTTAGAAAAGTCCATCCAATGTGGGAGTATACTCGTGAGAGAGCACTTGAGGGATGCAAGTTCCCCTCAAAGAAAAGAAAAGGCTCCAAAAAGTTTGGAAGATCTTTGAATCTTCCCATGAAGATTTTGGAGGGGAACTCAAAATGGCAACAACATACAACAATATAGTGGACTCCAAAATATCTCATAACTAATAATCATTGGTTGAATTTGAGTCATTCTCTAAGTATGTTTCAATGTTACAATCTAGCAACCTAACAAGAGTTTCAAGCTTGTCATCTAGTAATATGATAAATACTATGAGCATGATTGGCTCAAATACCTCAATAATAGAATCTGAAAGTATGATTTCTATTTATAGAAGTGTTTTTTCCCTAAATTTTGAGACCAAACAAATAGAACAGAGAAGGAAACATTTAACCACCTCAGCCCAAGGCTAGATAGATGCAAAGGATGATATGAATTCCAAACTATTGGATGGTTTTTATAGAATGTAATTAGGAAGACAGACGATAATACATTAATTGTTACTCAAAGTGTGATGTATGGAGGTGTAGCCGTAAGTCACATATACATATGAGCTGCCTCGACGCAGTTGTATTCATGTATTTGCTTCTATTGCCATCATAAAACAATATGAACATATTCTAAACTTTGCTCTTTTCTGTCTGGAATCAAATCTGTCCAAGACCTCAGGATCTGTACGATATGAACATATTCTAAGTATCAGATCATCAATCCAATTATGCCCAAGACCTCAGGATTTCAAGACAAATGTGGCTCAACTTGAATAATGGTACGACCTGACAGTTAAGGGTACTTAATAAGAGATGAAAGGATTTTGTCACCAAGATCCTGGTCCAAACAGATGGTCTTCAGAGCACCACGAGGAAACCAGGCCGATGGACAATCAAGATGAGCATTTTAAATATGAAGAATCTATGGGCAGGATCACCATGCTTTATGACTCACCTTATAAAACAAAGGTCGCAAGATCTGAAAGTGTTTGCAGATCTAACAAAGCCTGAAGAAAAATAATATTGCTATGGAAAAATGGAGCAATACAAACGGCATAGAGCAAGAGCTCATCAATCATCAATCATAGAGGATGCAAAGAGCCTTTAATATTGATATGATTAAACATCATTATATGGAAAAAGATTGTGCTTCAAGATATTTAATTATAAAGACATCATTTCCACTATTCTTTTAGCATGCAGAGGGTGAATGAAGGTGGCAAGTGCATGCTACATAGAGCAGGTAAATCCTCCATAAGTGAAAATGCATGTAGCCAAGATTTTCCGTACCGGTTAGTACTAGTGCGAACTGACTATACCAATACCGAACCAGTACGCAATATAGAAGGATGTACTGACACCTAATACATCAAACTAGGCCCCGTACCAAATGTACCAACACTGTAATAAGATGGATACATGGTTTGATACCAAGACGGCGAACCTTACATGTAGCAATAAAAAAATCAAGATCTGGTCCTGTGTAGCTTCAAAAATGCCTTTAGTACCAATATGTTTAACTTTCATCCCATTTTAGCAACAGTTTTTTTTTTTTTGCTACAGAGACAAACAAAACAAACATATAATGTATCTCAAAGAATATGAGAGTTGCAATTCAATTAAGGTCCATCAGCTATGATGAGGTCTGCGATGAACACAAAATGACAAAAAAGTAGTAATAAAATAAAAAAAGTGCAATATGACCAACTCTTGATATTTTTTCGGCGAATGCTTCTATTCATTTAAGGTTAAAAACAGCAGAAGAAAAAAAATCTATAAATATAATTAGTAAAAACTTTGAAAATGAAAATAAGCATGCTGCGTACTAGTAAAATTTTGTGATTATATGAATGTAAAAGATTCATCCCTATCATAGCATGTGACAGCGCAATAAATGCAATAAAATTGCTCCATGCAAGAAAACTGGCATACCATGCTGATATAAATGAACAAAACTCTGGAGAAAATTGATCTGATGGGGCAGAAGGTGGTGGCTGATCCACAATAGCCTCCAAAAGTTCATAAAAGCTCAGGCAACCTTCTTCTTGTTCAGATGGTATATAAGGAAAGCGGCCTATAGCACACTCAAGTATTACCAAGCCCAAACTCCATATGTCACTCTTATAATCATATGAGCTTCCACTGATCCGCTCAGGCTGGTATTAGAAAGGGAAAACAATGATATACTATCAGCTAAGGAAAAGCCAGCAAATTATTAGAATACTTAAAGTTGTAGAAGTTATAAAATAGTCATATCATCAAATTAATAAGAGAACGGTTAGATAGTAGATCAACATACCGACATATAATTGTAGGTGCCTACAAATGTATCACGTTGACCCATGGAGTTAGCAAGCACTGCACTCACTCCAAAGTCAGTTATCTTTACCTCACCTCTGTGATTTACTAACAAGTTTGATGGCTTTATGTCCCTGTGAATTACATGTCTTTCATGGTGCAGATATACTAAACCCTTCAAAACCTGAATGTAAACAGAAAACACATCCGAGCATATTATAAGTCCCCAGCAACATAGAAGCATGCATATTATAGATCCGTAAGAAATCCTTGCCTGTTTGCAAACAATTGCAAGATATGGCTCAAGAATTGTTTTCACTTGTTTAATTATATCAGCCAGAGATCCCCGATCCATGTATTCCAAGACAAGAAAAATTATGCCATTATGGTAGAATGAATGGTAGCAAACAACAACATGCGGGCATTGTGACGCTTGATTTATTTTAAGCTCTTGCACTATTTGTTTACGAACTGTCTCTTGAATATTCATCTGAATGCCCTGCAAAATGCAATGTCTTAACTCAATTCATCATATCCTCCATAATGCTATTTGGGAAAAATGAAAGCAGCCATAATAATTGCAAGTGTCAGGCAAGCACTGTCTTCTTGTGTGTGTATGCGTGTGGATGCAATTTTATGAATCCCTGGATTATCCCTATTTTAAGAAACACACTTTTCTTTGTTCATAATATCTTTCAGCTACACAGGAAGAAAAACTGAAGGCACCTTATGAAAGATCACAAAATTTACTCACTCCTCTTGAGCATTTCCAGCCTTTAAAAATTGTCTCCTCTCACAGACTTGTTTATGAATAATAGAGCCTAGAGGGCTACTATGTAATTCCACATTCAAGTGATACCAAAATTAGCATTGTTCGGTGTATATTCAACTGTACAGAGAGAGATAGTGGCTGAATTGCATGAATGAAGCAGTTTGAGATCCATCATAAGCGCTTCCAGCAAAAATCCTGCAGATCCCACCCTTCATCTAGGTGCAGACCAGTGCTTCTCTCTGTTGGGACCTCATGAACCTCATCCAGTTTACTCTTCTAGGGAATCCTTTTGTTGAAAGAGACAAAGTTGGTTGACTGAAACAAGGAATACTGAGATAAAGGGTGTTATTGCATTAGTTAAATTATCTGGCCATAGAATGTACTAAGCAATGCCTTTGGAAGAGAATCTACCAATCCATCCCTTATTCTTATCTTCATTACAAAGTTACACACACTCTTCAATATATATATATAGACACACACAATATATTAGACATAACGTCATCATTAGTTATATACCTTTAGGGCATAGAGAGTCCCCAACCATTTGTGCCGTGCAAGCTGAACAACACCTCCACTCCCCTTCCCAATAACTTTGATGGTCTCTAGGTCTTCCAATGAGACCTGCATATCCTCCTCCTTAACATCTGGTTGCTGCAGCTGGGCAAGGTAAAAACCAACCATAAAGATAAATATCAGCAAAAAGAAAGAAGAAAAGAAAAGAAAGATGACTATAGAATAGATGTGTATAGGTGATAACCGTTATGGATAAGGTCTAAAAAAGTGAAAAAAAAAAAGAAGAAGAGTTCAGGCTTAACAAATCTTGAAGCCCACGCCAAAAACTATTTAATTGCTTTCGGAAATATTTTATCAATGATTGGAAAATTATAGATAAGCAGATACTTCTCTTGAACTGGAAAAAAAAAAAGAACTGCCAAGTTAACATGGAACCTGCATCTATGCATGTATGAAACCATAACTATCACCATCAACCAACTATTCAAGTCCACTTTATGGATCCTCATTCACCAAGGATTCCCATTAGAACCATCTTTGATATTATTTCAAGCTTTTCCATATTTTTCTCTCGCAACATCCAAGTAATCTTAGATCTTCCCCTTCTCCTACATCCTTCAAAACAAACTAAAGTACCTCTTCTTACTGGAGCCCTCTCAAATCTATTATACATATCCATAACATTTGAATAGATTCTCCATCACCTCGTCTTTAAGTTGTGCAACTCCAATGGCTCCTCTAATACACTCATTTCTCAACCTATCCCTCCTATAGTTTTAATACACGTCCATTTTAACATTCTCATTTTTGTTACACCTTATTATCCTAAACTCTATTTATTACCCAACATTCTGAGCCATGCAATATGAACGCCTTGTAGATATGCTGTTGAAATTTTAAAAATTATAAAAATTGGAAGCACATATTTTTACTAAGTTAGATGGAGAATTTGCTAAGCCGAGATCAGCAATGACTATGAGCATAATGCCAGAGTTAGCACTGAAGACTAAAACTGAAAATAACAATTCAATAATCAAATCATTGGGCCTATACCTTCTTCCTCTGACATTGATGTAGCCCTTAGCCATCTTTCTGTACAAATCTAGTGACTTGTCTATAAGAGAAAGCTCTTCATACATCATTGGGGCTACTCTATGCACTGGACATTTGTAGGACATATATAACTCTCATGATAATAAAAATTGTAATGTTCAGAAAATTTACCAGCTAGAAAGAATTAAAGAATTAGAATTTGAAGTCCACCAGGCAAAAAAGAAAAGAGAAAAGGAAGAAAAATAAAAGATTAGTCAAAACTGCTCTAATGACCAATCAAAAGACCTTCTAAGTTTCAGTACTTTAATGTTCAAGTTTCAAAAGATATGGCCAATACCAACATGCTTCATCCACTTTTTACCGAAGCAAATCAAGCCAAAACTGAAATGACTGCAGTATATATGACGGCAAGGTTCAAAAACAGATGAAGGGTAGTATTTGTCTCGGCCATGTTGATACAACACCCTGTCAGCCAATTTAGATGATGCATCAACATACACATTTTAGCAGTTTTGAGGGTTTTTTGTTTGTTTGTTTTAAGACTCCGAGAATCACAAGGAATTGACTTTGATTCCAGATATTAATGATTAAAAAAATCAAAGCTTAAGGAACAAAATGGAGCCAATGCATTCATTTTTGTATTATGCTAAAGGACAGGATCGTAGCTCAAGAAGATCAAAGAGGCATCCATTGCTCTCTTGCACATATTTTAGAATTTTTGTGCTGTCACATATTTGCACTCAATAGGCACCATACAAAAATCTGAACTGATATATTTTCTTTAGCAATCACAAATAACATAAAGCTAGAGGCAACAAGAGCCATGTACTAAGAACATTGCTCTTCCTCAAGTTTGATCTTCACAAGTACCCTACAGTAAGGATTTGTTAATCTTGATATTAAAAAAATTCCAATATGACTGAACCAATAGTTACTCTCTTGTACAACTCTCTGGTAGTCTTATATTATAGTTAGTATCTAGTGTTGGATTTTCTGTATTCTTCTCTTGATGCTCTGCATTCTGGAATTCACCCACCAGCATGATACTAAATATGTGTAAAGTACTGTATACCTCTAGACATGATTATGACTGAACTCCCATCCCTTGCCTTTCCTTTCAATAGACATTGTTTTGGTTCAGTCATTATCCACAAAGTTTTACTCTCATAAACCAACCTCCAATAGTTTGATACTTTAACTTATCTGGTTCAGTTTTTTTTACCTAATATCCTCTCTTGGAACTTTTTTCTTCTTTCAGAGTCTACCTACCATCTTTTTATTTCAAATGTGCAAAACGATAGTTCAACTCCATGATTATAACCTGAACTTATGTCGCTTCTTTACAATCCTGACACGGTCTCACCATTATACAATTTCTTCATGCAACCACTCGCAAGCATGCTGCTTTGATTTTTGGAAGCATTGGGACCTATAATATTCTTTGATAAATTTCTGTTTATAAACTAGTGTTGATATCGCCGAAGGAAACAAACAAAAATGAAAAGAAACAAAAAAGGAAAAGGAAAAAAAAACTTCAAGATTTGTCCCGGTTCCTATGATTGAGC
This sequence comes from Phoenix dactylifera, assembly GCF_009389715.1. Taxonomy (NCBI): domain Eukaryota; kingdom Viridiplantae; phylum Streptophyta; class Magnoliopsida; order Arecales; family Arecaceae; genus Phoenix; species Phoenix dactylifera. Next base: position 13,100,294 of record NC_052402.1, read on the forward strand.
TGATAACAGAGTTAAAGTGCTTATAAATCGTGATGTCCGACAAAGAACAAACTACGACTTCAGAATCTAATTATTTAATTCTAAGCATAAACTTCTTGTTCCTTCTGAAAATGCTTCCATGGACATTTAAAAAAGATAGTTATAAATATGATTCAAAAAAAAAAAAAGAAACAAGAAATCCAGATGAGCTTACACGACTCTCAGTTTCCTCAGAGATCAACCGCAATCCTCTCTGATTCAGTCGCAGATCACCGTCCGTGAATGTCCCGCTTGCTGTCCTGAATTCACAAAATCCCTACTTTTTCTCACAATCAAACCAAGAAAGCCACTAAAGTATCTTGAAAGAACCGAGTAGCTTCGTCTCGATTTTCAACGCAAATTTCAACAAAAGAAAACTCGGAATGGGAAAAAAACCTAGCTTCCTAGCTTGGATCTCTCGAAAGAAACAGAGAAAGAGAGCGATCCTAGAGGAATGCTTACAAGAACTTGTCGACGGGTGTTTCTTGGGCCGGCACGGCGACCTTGAGCTGCTTCAACGGCTTCGAGCCCTTCATGGTCTAGGGTGTCGAGATGGCGAATCCGGGCTAGGGTTTCAATGGTTTTATCGAGAGAGGAGAAAGGAGAGGAGAAATTTTTACAAATAAATAACTAAAGAAAACGCGACCTTTCGATGGAGAGACTAGAGAGACGGCACGATAATAACTTCAAACTACGAAGACCGCTGAACGGTAAGCCGTCTCTCTCCGAGGAAAAATATTCCCGTTGGGAACAAAAAGAATCGTGGAATTGAATAAAACCCGGATCCGTTGGGGAGGGCCCCTGTCCGGATCTCGGACCCGTTGTGGACTCTTGCGTAAGTAGTGCTTGGGTCCGGGGTGGGACGGGAGCAGCCAAGATTCGGATCCGATAATTTGGGCGGGTGTGAATTCCGGAACCCGATAAGACCTTCCAAGAAGAGCAGCGCTTTGATGACTGACACGTTGACTGCATTCATGGGCGGACTCGTGCAGTAAGCACGTGCGAAAGGATGTAAGGAGGGGGTCCTAGCCGCGTGACGGAACCCGAAATCCGATTTTGATAGGTCATATTCGTCACAGCCTAAATTGCAATCCATTGGTATTTATTATATAAAATATACTTCAAAATGTCACTTATTTGCATAAAAAATATCTTCTAGATTAACTAATGATGGCTTGGCACACTATAAGAAAAACAAGATTTGGCGACGTTTTTAAAGCTTTTACCGACGCTTATAAGCGTCGGTCAGTTTTCTTTTAACGCTTTTAACGGCCTCGCCAAAGGGTCGGCTATGTCAGAGTGGAAAAAAGAATTGCCGACGCTTCTAGAAAGCGTCGCTAAGGTGCGACGCTTTTAAGCGTCGTTATAAATAATTTTTTTTTAAAAAATATTTTGAATCAGAGCTTCGTTTCCTCCCCAATGTCCACCTCCGCGCTCCTCCACCGCCGCACGTCCTCCACCGCCGCCTGCCGGAAAATCCCCACATCCACTGCCCCCGTTACCATATGATATCCTCTAATCTTCATATTCTCCGCCCGATCGTGCGGCATCGCAAGCCCCCCCCCCCCCCCCCCAAAATACGGTCCCCTCTCACCAGCGCCGTCGCCCTCCGCCGCCGACAGCTTGTTCCTCATCCCCAGCACCTTCCTCTCCGCCTCCTTCATCGCATCCCTCACCTTCCGGTTCCTAGGATCCCACAGATACCCCATGCTCGTGCTCAGATCCAGCGGCTCCATTTGCACCACGTCGACCCCCTCGACGCCGGCGATCGCCTCGATCTCCGCCAGCCCCGCTGCCGTCTCCACCTGGCACATCACCAATAGCTCCTCGTCAGCCCGCGCCAGGTAGCCGTCGTCGATGCCGTAAGTGGAGGCGCGCACCACTGTGTGGGCGGACCCGCGGACACCGCGCGGCGGGAAACGGCAGAATGAGACGGCGAGCTCAGCGGCACCGGGGGACTCGATCATGGGGAACATGAGGCCCTGGGGGCCGAGATCGAGGGCCTTCTTGGCCCAGGCGGCGGAGAGCTCCGAAAGACGGAGGATGGCCGGGGTGCGGGCAGCAGCGAGGGCGCGGAGGCAAGGGAGGGCCTCCGCGATGCCGCTAGAGCCGTCCTCCATGTCGACGACCACGTAGTCGTAGCCGGCGAGGCCGGCGATCTCGGCGAGGGTCGGGGAGGAGCTCAGAAGGAAGAGGCCGTAGAGGGTCTTGCCGGCGACGAGGCGGGACTTGAGGATCCGCGGTTCAGGGGAGAGGGGGGCGGAGTCGGGATCCAAGGAGGCGGCAAAGAGGCGGGCGAAGACATCATCGCCAAAGCCGTTCTGCTTCTTGAATCTGGAGGGGGTTAGGGAGGGGGGGATCACCTTTTGAAAGCGCGCGACGGAGAGAAAGGAGATCATATTAGCGTCGAAATAGGCTCCGACGATGTTTTTTAGCGTCGTCTTAGGCCGGCGACTACACCGACGCTTATTAGCGTCGTTTATTGCCGACGCTTTTTACAAGCACCGGCAAATCTTGACGCTAGACCGAAAATTGCCGACGCTTGTAAAAAGCGTCGGCAGAAAAGCGTCGATAAAACCGACTTAAAAGCGTCGGCAGAAAAGCGTCGATAAAACCGACTTTTTCTATAATGGCAACTTCATATTTAATCACATTTGTATTGTATTCATAGGGATACAAAACAATAGTGGCATGGCACTAGCCTTGTTTAGATGCCTGGAAAGCTTATCAAACAATTGGGTTGAGAAAAATTACAATTAGTTTTAAAATATTTGTGATAAGGAATAATGATACCCTCCATTGGAAGAAACTTTGCACAGGCTAGCTCTAATTTTTGGAAGTTATTTCTTATAGTTGCATATTACTTTGGTATCTCATGAGGCTATGACTAGCGCCATATGATATGCGGAATTTGGCAAGTTTGGCTGAAGATTAAGCTGGTTTGGTAACACTAGAGTCAGATAGAATCTCCATGCGTAGAAGAAGAGATTTGTAAAAGAACTAAGAATTGTATGCTCAAGTGGTTGGAGCTTAAATAGTTTCTTTTTCCTCGAGCCAAATGGGTTTTGTGCTGATTTCTTTGTACCTGATTTCCTATGGTCTTCTCCTTGCCCTTGTGATGAATGGCACATCAGATGGAGGTCATGCAATGCAAATGATCAGTGCTCTGCCTGCACTTTATGAGCCACTCACAATAGAGAAATCATAGAAAGCTACGCTAATGAAAAGCATCGGCAAATTTTAGCGCGATACACAATTTATCGACGCTTTTTCCTAGCATCGAAAAATAACAGCCGCCATTACTTTTTATTCCTGTAGTGTCATAGTGTGCATAGCAAGGATTAGGAATAAGTTACATAACATTCTGCTCTGGGATTAAAGCATAGGTTTGCAGCTGCTGGGACATGAATAGCTGTGGGAATAGACCTGAAGTTCATCTTTTAACATACATCAGCAATAATAAAGCATGCAGGCTCAGGGAAACCTAGACCATGCAGTCAAGGTGCTGAAGCCTGAAGGTAAGAGTCAAGCTTCAACATCAGCTTCAGCATTCAGTACACTTGCCAATTAACTAACATTAATATGAAGTTCTGAAACAATTCTGAGATTGATATCTCAGCACGATAGACAGAACAGATTTCAGTGTATAGACAGACACGTTTTAACTTGTAAGTTCACAGATGCTTCAGTTCAAGCTGGAAAGTTAGATCTATCCTTGCAAATGAGAGCAGAAATTCATGAACGTACTCAAAATGAAACCTAACTTTATCAGTCATTACTTCCAAGTCAAATGGGTTTTGTGTTCCATATAATTATTTCAAATCCTTGAGTTCTTTTAACATGTTAAACATTTTTATTTTTATTTTCAGGGATAATACACTTTTTTTACGTAGACTTGCCATGCAAAAGACAAGGTATTTGATAATCTTCTATTGCAGTCTGGTGGGGAACAGATACAGCAGAAAGTTATATGGGTGAATGGTAAACTCTCCGTCTTGTATAAGTAAATCAGTCTTGCATACCTCCTGGCATTCCAGTTTGGGAGACCAATGGCCTGAAGAGTAAATGGAGGTTGATCTAAAGAGGAGTTGAAGGGCTGTGTGGAGTTGAGACCCCATGTCAGCTGGAGTAAATTCTGCAGGGCAGCCATTTTTTGGGCTTGGCAGTAGAGCAATACATCTTTTTTTCACAGGAAAGGAAAGCTCTGAAGGTTAGTGGGACCCTTCTCCCTCTCCCTCTCCCTCCCATCTCCCTCCTCTCGCTCTCGTCAAGCGTTCTCAATGTAACGATCTGGGACTAAACATGCACGCACAATTTCTAACGTCATTAAGCTAATAGTTTAAATTCATTCAAATCTAACCACAAGCACAATGATTGATTTGTGGTCGATATCAATGGATCCATACTATAGCGTCATTTAGTTTACATAGGTTATGAATCCAATCAACTTATGATCTCATTCAAAATATCTAATCGAAATATATTTTTTAAATTTTTTAGTTCTATATAAATATTTAATTTTTTTTTTTGTGGCAAATAATAGATATGTGGTTAATAATTTGCTTTATAAATTTTTAAGATTCCTCCGTCAAATGATCAATAATTGGATCAGGTGTTACAGGACAGTTCATGCGACTGCCATCCAGCTGGTCACCAACACAAGTTAGGTCACCTGTCAATCTCCCTTGACCCGGTGCCCCCTGGAAAACCAGCGTGGCATCCAATCACAGCCACTGATTCTTGAATCATATAGGCCCCGTTTGGATAGTTACACGCTGAGATTGACATTTGATGAATAGGGCTTACACGTATCCGCGGCCGTTATGAGCTGCGGTTATATAGTACATGCAATATAAGCAATAAATTTTTGTATGACAACTTCACAAGAAATTATTTATTAAATCAGATCTACGGTTGAGATGATGTAATAGATAGAGAGCAACATCGGCAAGCTTGAGAGAGAAAAAGAAAAGGGAGAAAGACAAAACCTTTTTTTTTTTTTTTTTTGCCTATATTGCTCTCTAGTTGGGTTGGCCCAATCAAAAATTTCTTCAACCTTAAGCCACACTTAAAAATGGAGCATATTTCTCCGCAGATCAGACGGCAGGAAGCATCGCTAAGTACAAAAGGTAGGAGGGGACCGATCGGTCGATCAGCTCGAGCCCTTTGGTTCCTTCTCCTGTCGGTGAGTTTCCGAATCCAGATGCAAAAAGGCCGATACAGCCTTGTTTTCTACCGTTGGAGGGAGCATGTCATGGATGCATGTCTGTCTCTTCTCGGAGCTCGAGCCCACCAATTCCGGACTCCAGACCCTTTATAAACTCTATCTTGAAAACCCACTTCAAGTCCGGTTCTCAGGCACTCCTCCTCTCTCCAGAGGCAGCCAGCTCATCCGTACGCCTTTCCTCTGAACCCCTGACGAGTGGCTTGTCTCGAACTGCGAAGCCAACGGTTGGAAATTGTTCTCTCTCTTATAGGGAAGGTATTCCGGGAAGAGGATGGTCCGAGAGATTTCACTGGGGGAGGAGGGGAGGGAGCATTTTGGGAAGATTTAGAGGAAAGATGGCCAGCTTAGCTTCTTCTATGGCGAGAGAACTCCGTATAATTCCTCTGCTGTTCTTGCTCTTCGCTGGTCAGTGTGGGCTTCACTCTGTCTTCACTATGTTCCAAGTTTCTTCGTTCTTTCCTTTTATTTTCCACCACTGTTCTAGGGAGTAAAGGGGCTTGTATCTCCCACTTTGAAAAAAAAGTAAAAAAATCATAAATTTCTGCTGGCCTTTTTTTTTTCTGAGATCAAAGTTTGAATTTTTACTGTTCTTTTTTCTCGATGAGATATTTCATCACCATTCCTGAAGAATGCGCTAAGTAGTTTACTCACTCATCAAGCAATGCATTTCTCTTTTTCTTCTTTTTCTCCCGTTTTTGGTATTAAATCAGTATCAGAAGTTTTTGTCTGGTAACCAGTCATACCATGATGGAAAGGAACCAAGAACAGAAGGGTTTCTTGAGTCCAGATGCTTGTATTCAGACATTTTTAGGATCCATTAACTCTATAGCTCCCCTTTTATTCGTAAAAGTTTTAATTTTTTTGGTGCTATTTTTCTCTTCTTGATTAGATATATCCCAACCATTTTTAAGGGGAATTTTAGTATGTCAAGAACTACAAGCGCTCATCAGTGATTAGTCATCAAGCAATGCATTCGAACATTTTATTTCTTTATTGATCATGAGATTGTTTGTTACTCTTATTTCATTTCATTGAGTCTTGAAAGTGTGATAGACTAATGAGAGAAATCCAATCCAACTCCTGCGACAGGGCTTTGCAGAGGGAGCAAAATTGGCGTCTGCTATGGCCGGAATGCTGATGACCTCCCGATACCTGACAAAGTTGCACAACTGGTTAATCTTCACCAGATTAAGTATGTTAGGATCTATGACTCCAACATCCAGGTCATCAAGGCCTTTGCCAACACCGGCGTGGAACTCATGGTCGGGGTCCCGAACTCGGACTTGCTTGCCTTCTCGCAGTACCAGTCCAATGTCGATACCTGGCTTAAGAACAGCATCCTTCCCTATTACCCGGCGACTATGATCACCTACATTACAGTAGGCGCCGAGATCACCGAAAGCCCTGTCAATGTTTCTTCACTTGTGGTGCCGGCCATGGTCAATGTCCAAACTGCTCTGAAGAAGGTCGGGTTACACAAAAGGATCAAAGTGTCGAGTACTCATTCGCTCGGCGTGTTATCTAGATCCTTTCCACCATCAGCTGGGGCTTTTAACAGCAGCTATGCTTTCTTTTTGAAACCAATGCTGGAGTTTATGGTGGAGAACCGATCACCATTCATGGTGGATCTCTATCCTTACTATGCTTACAGAGACTCACCGAGTAATGTCTCCTTGAATTATGCACTGTTCTCGCCGGCATCTTCAGATGTCATTGATCCAAACACTGGTTTGGTTTACACCAACATGTTTGATGCTCAGCTGGATGCCATCTTTTTTGCTCTCATGGCTCTGAATTTTAGGACTTTGAAGGTTATGGTTACTGAATCAGGGTGGCCTAACAAGGGATCTGCCAAAGAAACTGCTGCAACTCCAGATAATGCTGAGACCTACAACACCAATCTTATTCGCCATGTCATCAATGATACAGGGACTCCGGCGAAGCCTGGGGAGGAGATTGACGTCTATATATTTTCATTGTTCAATGAGAATAGGAAGCCTGGGCTGGAATCAGAAAGGAACTGGGGGCTGTTTTACCCTGACCAAACTAGCATTTATACTCTTGACTTGACTGGTAGAGGGAATGTGGATGTCACTACAGGGGCAAACATCACGAGTTCGAATGGGACATGGTGTGTTGCTTCAAGTAATGCATCAGAATTGGATTTGCAAAATGCCTTGAATTGGGCTTGTGGTGCGGGAAACGTTGATTGTTCCGCGATTCAGCCTAGCCAGCCTTGTTATCAACCGGACACTTTGCTTTCGCATGCCTCATTTGCTTTCAATAGCTATTATCAGCAGAATGGGGCTACCGATGTTGCTTGTAGCTTTGGCGGTACGGGGGTAAAGACCACCAAAAATCCAAGTAAGCATGCCTCTCTTATAACATGCTGATTACAATATCATTCAATGGGAGTACCTTTGTTCGAAGGTCTTTAAGCCAACTTATGGAATTTTCTCTAATTCATGCAATCATCTTTCTCACACATTTCATGTCATTATTGCATCTCACCCATAGCATGAATTGATATGTCTAATTTTGTTTTGTCATAAGTAGAATGACCCTCACACATATTTGGCAGATGTACAATACCAACCTGTGCTGTGTATGAAACCTAGGAAGGACAAATTCCATTCTCTACTTTCATTATAGAATGTCTATTATGGGATCCAACAACCTTATAAAACAATGGCAAAGTTTTAATGATGTGAGAACACATCCAGCTTGTGCATGCATGTGGTACCATATCTACTAACAAAATTAGACTCTTATGGACAACTTATCATGCAAAAACCAGTACTTTGATCTACAAACAATTGGATAAAGTCAGTCAGGATTTTTCATATCCCCCATCTGCAGCAGTCCGCATCATCTTTCAATGAAATGAGTGTTGGGAAACCCCTGCTTCGCTTTTTTTTTTCTTTTTTTTAATAAGAAATTAAAAGTTGTAGATAAACTCCTCATGAGGCTATTTCTAGGGCCTCAAATCTACCTAAGCTTTCTTCATGAGGCTTAATTTCCTCATTTGCATCACTATTAGAACTTTTAATGCTATTCCCGTGCCACTGCTTGATGCTCTAGGATGATTAGCTGTTGTTTCTTTCAATTGTTTTCCACATGATTATTCCTTAATATCTTTATTTGTTTGCAGGTTACGACAAGTGTATTTATGCAACATCAGGGTATGTATGTATGTATGTATATATATATATATATATATGTATATTAACCCTTATCAGCATTCGGTAGATCAAATTTCACAAACTTCTTAACTGAAGTGGTTCTCTCTTTGCATGCTTACAGTAAAATGAGCAGTGGAAATTCTACAACGACATCTGTTTCATCAAGTGCTCATGGCAGTATCCTCAAGAAGCTTATGGAGGTCCTGCTGTTTATGTTGTCACTCTCGCTTGTCCCCCTTCTAGGCATTGCCTGAAGTCCTCATAGTTTGGATTCCTTTGAGCAGAATTTTTGTTTGAGAGAAATGGATGGATAAATGGGGAGGATGCGGTCTTAAAAAGGAAATATAATCTTGGGTAACTCATGGTGGCGAGGGAATGTATCCATATGCATGTACATTCATTCTCTGATTAAGTGCTGGTTGGAATGGCTTAATTGTAGATTTTTGGGGCAACTTGTCTTGTCTGGTCATATGAGCAGGGAACTTTTGAATGCTGTGGTTTTGGCTATGGAAGGAAAAAAAGTCTCGGAGAATCCATTACAAAGGTGTCACAACCCTAGTTAGGGATGTTCAAATTTCTAACTTATGCAGCGGTATATACTGTATAGGATCCCCCTTTTCCATGTTATTTTGATGTAAACAGGAGACCGAGGTGTGACAAATGTTATGATTCTTTATCGACTTATCAAAGAAGTGCCATATGAGTTTATTAGCTTGCGTCGGCTCTTCTTCAAGTAGCTTAAGTTTTTGGACTGTAAGTCCGTGACAAAAAATATTAGAGAGTATGGCTTATTATGCATCACAATTTTTATTAGTCATATGGACTTTCTGTTCTCTCTCGAGTAGGAGCCAGCGATGAAGTCTCTAAATTGCAGCAGAGGAAATGGAAGTTGAGGTTGTTGCTCGCTGTAGTTCTTCTTTTCTAGCTTTTCTCCAACACAAGTTCACACGAACTCCGGCACATAAAATGCTCATGTTAAAAATTTATATTTCTAGTCTATAAGTGATAGAATTGCATGGGTATATAAGAGCCAAATCAATGTAATATTAATCCAGTAACTAGTAAATTTTAAATTATTTATATAACCTAATAATTAATCTAATTATTTATATATGAACCCACACCTCTGGTCTTTCCCCGCTAACAAATCTTATCATGGCCTTACCACTGCACCCAATTAAATCAATCGAGACCGTTGGATCAACTAGACGATACAAAATATACTTCTGTATCGATTTCACATCAGAAGCTCCCAATAGGGGAGAGCTGGGACTTGTTCGTAATTAGGAGAAAATCGGTGGGCATAACGTATTCGGGGAGTATAAATTTCCTCCTTTATTAAAGCCGGACTTGAAGGGCACTTCTTCAATCGGGTTGAATGAGTGGTTGAAGCAGAAGGATCCCTTCTCATTTCTCGCACCATTTATTACCCTCTCTTTCTCCCAAAACCATCCAAATTTTTACAGAAGCCGAGCGACCCAGCAGGAAGCCAACGCCGAGCAAAAGAGAGCGAGAGACACCGAGAAAGCGAGAGAGACGCCATGTCGTGGCAAACGTACGTCGACGAGCACCTCATGTGCGAGATCGATGGCCATCACCTCACCGCCGCGGCGATCCTCGGGCATGATGGCAGCGTCTGGGCCCAGAGCTCGTCGTTCCCTCAGGTATAATTCCTTTTGTCTTCGCTAGATCTCTGGTTTTCTTTGATTTCTTCGTGATTTCATGCGGATATCATTCGATCTGGATCGAATACGAGCTGCATTTAATCTTTGAGAGGGTGGCGGACTGGGATCGATAATTGAACGTCTGTGCACGTTGGATCTTCATTAATTTTGTTTTGTTTTAATTGAAATGGATTCAGCAGATCTTGTTTTGGTTTCATTTGATAGTGGCTTTGCATGCAAAGGGAGTAAAGCTGATTTTGGTTTTGAAGTGTAGTGTGGTTGAATTTGGTTCTTTAGCGTCGTTAATATTTTGATTCAATCTGCTTTGGATGCAATTTATTTGAAAATGGGGTCCGAATGGTGGTTTTGGGCTTTGCATGCAATGTCTTGATCGGTTGATTTGGTTTCAGATGGTCGACGTGATTGGATACGGCAATGTGGTGACCCATGTAGTTGATCCAGATGATAACTGGCATTCTAAGAATATTAATCGATAAAGTACTGCAATTTATGTAATTAGAAACCAAAAACATTTTGTTGCCAACGTTTATTATATTGCTTTTTAAAGGTTGCTTGTGTTTTTTAATTGGTGTTGTGAAATTATGAGATTATGTCTTCCAGTTGAAATATATTTTTACTCATTTTGTAATTTTAGTTTTCTGCTAAAAGTATTGCTGCATTCTTCTCTCTCTTTCTCTCTCTCTCATGTCGAGATCAGTAACTCTTCAGCTGATAATTATATGTGTCTCCTGTATGGATTTTAAATGTTGCTGCATACGATCTGATGGCAGGTTGCAAGTTTGAAACAGCATAGCATGTTGATCTGATGCAGAGGATACATTGTGAATTGATTTCTTGTAATTGCATCTTTATAAGTTTGTTTTTCAATGAAATTCACTGAGCTTCGGTTCTAACATATCAACAGAATGGAGAAAAGAGAAACATCATCTGTTGTGTATCAATACTCTTGAGTGGTGTAGTTACGCATAGCTTGAATAATTGTTCTGCTTTGAGGGAAAATAAGTAAAGAATAGGACATGAACATTTAGATCAAACTTATGGGTTAAAGTGCTATTTGTGTGGATGCCATTGCTTCTGCATTGTTTGGAGTAGTTCTCTGTACAATTTTCATTAATCTGGGTAGCTTTGCTAGACTTTTGGCTTGGGCACAGAAATTGGTGAATTCCAAAATTGTGTTGCAGCATAGCCTGTTACTTCTCCACTTGTAGATTTGTTAATTTATTTGACTTTTTTAAAATAAGAATTTGCTTTCTTCATTGTGACCAATTTTGCCATCTGAATTTCTGGTGTTTTTTTCTCAATTATCATGGATAATTCTTGCTGTCTCTCCTGCTGCTACCAACATTTATTGCTTTAAGATGTTATGTGTTAGTTTTTAGGTTTTCTGCTAATTTGTATATAGCTGCTCAGGTTCTTTATCTTTCATTGATTAAGAGGGATTTTTTTTCTTCTTGTTACATATGTGCAGTTCAAGTCTGAGGAGATCACTAATATAATGAATGATTTTAATGAACCGGGGTCCCTTGCTCCAACTGGCTTATATCTTGGATCAACAAAATATATGGTTATCCAAGGAGAACCTGGAGCTGTTATCCGTGGAAAGAAGGTGAACAATTTTTTTCCTTGTGTGCTGCCTTCAGAATTATGTTCAGCACTTATATGCTTTGCTGAAATTGTTTGCCTAAGGAAAATCTAAGAAACAACATGATGAGCATCCAAACACCTATTAAATGTGTTGATACATCTGCTTTTTTGTTGCATCTAAAAAATTAACAAAAAAGTAAATCACTCCCACCCTAGCCCATTTTTGTTGTAAATAAATGCTCCACGTAATAGCAATCTTATACCCCTGACATTCTGTATGTAAAATTATGCATATATTTTTATGTTTGTTTTCCTGCATTCATGGCTAAAGTCTGTTTCATTTGGCTGGAAGTTGATGTTGGATTGAGTTTTCTTGGTTTTATTTGTATCTTGCCCTTTTTGTTTTTAGGGAATAGATTTATAGGTTGTTTGACTGAATTCATTAGAACTTGCAGACCTTTCTCTGAAGAAACCACTTTTTAAACCACTTTTCATCTTAGGGTTGGTTGTAGGTTACCATGTTTCGCTGATCTTTTTTTGTAGGCTTGTTTCAGTATATCAAGCACTAGTAGATGTGCTGGAATTTCATAGGAAGTTGCCAATCATATAAAGTTTCCATCCAAATAGACCAAATTTCTATGTGGCAAATCAAATATACTTGCTGAAGAATCACTTACGGTGAACAAATGAGGCATGTGCTCTTTAGTGTTTAAAATGCACTGCTGTTTGTCAGATGCCTTATTAACTGAACAATGAAGTTTTATCCAGATGTTTTCTACTTTCTCTGTTTTCATGTATTTATGTCTATATGCATCTGACTGGTATGATTGTCTTTCAATCTTTATGATACTTCCATATCCATCTTTTATTTGAATTCCTTTTCATGGTTAGTTTTCATGAATGTCGTGCTTTGTTTTAATTACTTAATTATTAATACACTGATTGCCAATTAATCTTTGATGTTCTAGTTGTTTCAGTTTTTTGTCTTCAAAAAGATAGTCAATGTGCATTATTTGATGGCTATCCAAACAAGTGAAATATTAATATTTAGTACTTTCGGAGAGATCCGTATCAACCAGATGCTTATCACATTTACATGTGTACTTTTTGTTAATTGGTTACTGTTTGAGGGACCAGTGTCAAATAAATTTTTATAATGATTATAATGAATGAGGTGTAGTACAGTTGCAAAATTTCCAGAACAGGAGCAAAGAAAAGCACTTTCTATAGGCTGGATGTAGACCTATGACACTATTTTTTGTTTCCTATTAGACTTTCCAGAATGGTGGTATCCCAAAATATGCCCAAATGGAGATTTCCAAATTGAAATTCCCAGGAAGTTAGCTCTGCTTTATACTCAGTATAGCCAAAGTGATTCCTACCAATCTTAGATCTTTCTTTTTTATGCTGCTTTTGAAATTTATGGCTTTCTGACCCTCCCCCTCCTTTTCCCCCTTTCACCTGGTAGTCTGCTAGTAAGAGTTGACCGATAAGTTTTATTTTCCCACCATTGGTAGGGTATTGCTAGATGTTCTTTACCAATGTCTTTTTGCTAGGGGAACTGTAATATATGGAATCACCATTTCTTCCATCCTTCATCCTGATGTACTAATAGTTCGATATTTCGAAGAGGTTGCACACAATTATACGTGCTTATAACAATCAACAGTTCATGACAAATTTCCACCAGGCTAGCATCTTTCCACTATAAATGCTAAGTGCATCGTTGATGTCTTAGGGTTGTTCATATACTTTCTGCTGTGTATTAGCAAATCTTACTATGTTGTGGAAGTTTTAGTAATCCTAGGGAACTTTTTTATGTTTCAGGGTTGTCATGACAGCTTATTTAGGATACATAGCACATGGTGATTGCATGAGTTTTATATTCAAGACATGCAGTGTTGATGGTGCAATTGCAATATAGTTTCCTGAACTTTTTTCTTATCCAAGTTGTACGTTGAACATGTGCAGTTTATGTTAGTCAGGGATCATGCTTCTGCAACTTCTGCTTTATTTGCCTTGTACACTTTTCATGACAAATATAACCGCCCTTTTTAATCCTCTGATACTGTCATAGCAGTCATAACTCTAGCCCTCGACTCAGGACTTCCATATTTCTCTATGTTTACTAACACGTTTGTTTTCTTCATTGTCCATAATCTTTTTGAGTTTGTCATTTGATATATAGAGTCTTCTTGCTTGCCATCTATTGCTGACTCTTACATTATGTTTACTATATTAACTAACACTTGTACTTCAGTTCATTCTATTTGCCAATCTCCAATTGTTGCCCATTTTAGATGGTTTGCCAGGGGCATACCTTCTAATGCCTTCTTCGTGAGATTCATGGTACCATTTTCATGAGGCATTATCCTTGTCAATCATGCCCGTACACACCATAATCTGGATAGTATTGCTATTATCAGCGCAATCGCTGTCACAAGCCTTCATAATTCCTTTTGCCAACACATTCTTATTTCTCTTTATAGGTGAAAATCTTTGGTTCAAGTATTTGGTCATGTTAATGTATCTAATATATGGCATGTTTTTAATTCTTGTCATGGAAAGATTAGCACTGGCATTCTTAAATTTAAAAAAATTGCTTACTGGAAGTAATGACTGATTATGGCACTTACATGAGCTTCACAAAGATGAAGTCCCACCCTATATTATTCCCTGTTCTATGCAAGTAGTTTGGGTTGATTTTTTTTTCCTGCCTTGCGCTTAAACTAATATCTTCTAAAGCTTTGATCTTTCTTTGGCAGGGGTCAGGGGGTGTTACCGTAAAGAAGACCAACCAAGCACTTATCTTTGGCATCTACGAAGAGCCCATGACTCCAGGCCAGTGCAACATGGTTGTTGAGAGGTTGGGTGACTACCTAATTGATCAGGGCCTGTAGCTTGAGTCACCAGGCACCTGCCTCCATCCCTATCTATCTTATGGGAGCGCAACTTTTCTTCATTCATTCATGACCAGAAACCTGGTTTTCTTTTTTGCATTTGTTTTCAGTAATAATCTTGTGAACAGACAGGATTGTTGGTGTCTTTGACTTGTTTGTTTTGTCCCCTTTCATGTTCTTTATGTGCATCCTTCTTGCGGTTGTTTTTGGCTTGGTTGCTTTGTCGCAAGAGGATATCATCATCTGTCCATGGTGGTTTTGGTATATATTCTATTATATCTTGATAAGCAAGCAATTTCTTCAGCATTCTTTCTAAATTTGTACTCGTTCAAGTTGCATGTTTATTGTTTGGTGCAAAGTTACTTCTTGGTGTGAACTGGCTAGGTTTCAAAGGGAATATCAGAAAAGGTTTTGGGCTTTTAAGATTTTAAAATTACATGCACATACACCTCTCTCTTCTGATCCTCGCAGAAGGTTTTCTAAAGCTTCCTGCATTAACAGAATCTCTTTTTGCTAACTGGTGGGCCAAATCTTGAATCCTTTTCAGAAGGCTATGGAGGGGCCTGTAATTGTCAATAGTAATTGTGTAACACTATGAATTGTTCACTGGAAGTAGTGGCAGTCTATTGCTTCCTTATGGGAAGAATCATATCGGACCTACAACTCGTTGCGTCAAGAATCCTGCTGATAAATTCCATGTTTTAGGAACCACCAAGTTTGCTTGCTCGATGCTATCCCAAATAAGGCGCGTAAATAGCTTTTTATGCCAATAACTGAAGTCTCGTACCATTTTCTTATGAGATACTAATTGCTACAATGCTTATCATTAACCCTGACGCAGAAACTAATGTGCAATAACAAATAAATTAACGATATTATTTGCTCAATCCCCTGTCACAAAAAAATATTTTATCCTAGCTGGTATAAGGATTGGAACCAAACTAAATCATATTTGTACAAAAGAAAAAAAAAATTTACTTGCTAATGCTACATGAATACTAACAAACCTTTTAGTTAAACCTTTTTTTTTTGTGTGTGTGTGTGCGCGCTGAAAACGGATTTTTATACAATACGTGTACGAATACACCCAATAAAGTCAAAAAATACTAACTCGCGGAGAGCCAGTGGCAGCTTCCCCTCCCCCACCCAACAGATATACCCTGAATGATGAGCTGCGAAGGCAACCATCCAGTCGGCTGCCTCATTAGCTTCTCGGAATACATGTTTGGCCTGAATGGCTGTCCCCACCCCACACATCATCCTTATATATTGAATCAAGAGGTGGTTTGTGCCCTCACCCCTCAGCCCCGCCTGGATTCAATTGATAACTGTGGCCGAGTCGTCCTCCAAGACAATCGAGCCAGCCTGCAATACCTGTCTCGCATATCGAAGACCCATCCAGGCAGCTCGTAACTCTGCTCCGAAAACCGACGTACCGAACAACCGATAGCCACCTGCTGCCACTTTTAATTAAACTTTCGCACGAGCTCCTGATCCGGACGCGGGGGAGTATCGTTGCCGTCGCTCGTAACTCGTTTAGCCTGGTCTTAATTTCAGCATTCTAAATGTTTCGAGGCCCAATTCTAAATGTCTCACGTGACGCGTCATAGCAGAATTGGTGGTCACACGAAGGACGAATTCCACTGTCGCCCCGTCAATTGCCCCAAATGGAAGGAAGGAAGCTGTTATTTGTGCCGCATAAGATTACTAATTTGGAGTGGCCATCCGGACTATAAATAGGCGACCTAGTGATGGCCTAAACCATTTCGGGCGTTCTCGCGACGCAGGGTGTAGGGCGGGGGGGAGCGAGAGAGAGGGAGTGAGGATGTCGTGGCAAGCGTACGTCGACGATCATCTGATGTGTGACATCGACGGCCAGCGTCTCACGGCCGCCGCCATCCTCGGCCACGATGGCAGCGTCTGGGCGCAGAGCGAGACCTTCCCCCAGGTATCCAGTTAGGGTTTGACCGATGGACTGGAAAACCACCTAGATCGTGCTAATCTTTATAGACTTTTTTTTTTGTCTTTTTTTCCGGATAATATTTGGACGTTACTTGATCTGGATCTTTTGTTATGGTCTAGTCTCATGGCTAGGGATCGGTTTTTCTTATTTTTATTTTTTTGGTTTTATTTCAGATAGATCTGGCAATGATTTCTGATGTGTTTTGTTCTCTGTTGGAGTTTCCTTTAAAATTCCTTGCTTTAATATGATTTCTTACTTTCATGCTGCTTAATCTAGCCGTATTAGTTTTTTGTTTTTTTTTTTTGGTCTGGAAAGGATCTACCTCTCGTTTTCCTGTTTATTTAATTATTTTTATTTTTATTTTTATTAGTATTTTATGCAGATCCTGGATCCTATCAAATTCTGGTATCAGAGTGGTTATCTAGCGTATGCCCTTATGCATATTCAGAGATAAGAAGTAGATGATTTTTTTGGGGGGGGATTAAGAATCTTGCGCCATTGTTCGTAGAAATTATCTTTACAAACCACTGATAGTAGGGATTTGGAATTAGAGGCTAAGCTTGAGGTAATGGTCAAGTCAACTTGATAATAGTTTCTATACCACAGCTGCTTAAGCTTTTCGGTAAAAGAACTGCAATAAGCTAGTTTAACAATCAGCTTCTAATTCAAGGGCTGGTACTGGTTTGATGAAGTGTGGAAGATTTTAGATCTGTAAAACCAAAGCCTTCGATGATGGGAGGTTAGTGGTGGGAACTGAGCTTTGGGTCTTCCCCTGCGAAGGTGCTATTTGCTTTATGAGAGCAAGGTGATCCAATTTGCTGGTTTTGTTGAACAGTCTTTTCCCTTTAGTTTAATCGCTTAAATGTTGGGTGCATCGAAGGTCAACGCAGATGTACTTACCTTACAGCAGATGAGGTCAAATGGTATATTGGTTTGAATAATTCCATAGATTTCCAACATGGAAGGAGTTCAAAGAAGGTCTCCTCACGCTTATAAGTCCCCGAAGTACAAGAATGTTGGAGGCAAGGCTCCAAGAATCCACTAAATTATTACCATATAGGTCCCAAAGTACGAGAATGCTAAAGGCAAGTTTGCAAGAATCCACTAAATAATTGCCATTTACACTACAAGAGGTGTTACAAGCAATAATCTTGTTGATTTTGTGGCGGTCAAAGTGATGATTAGCTAGAACAAAGGACTTTGTTTAGACATTTGCTGGGAGATTAAGATAACATAATCAGATGATGATAACATACTCATGTCATGGAGCTGCCCTCGTCAACGGCAGTGGATTCCAACTCACCCAGCTCAACTCTCCCACACAAAAACAACATCCAAACAGTCACATTCTCTTGGCTGAAGAGTCATATCTGGAATTTTGATTTTGGTGAGCTTGCCAACTTCACCACACATTTCTCACAATGGCCCCTATAAAGCAGTAGGTGGTGACATAATCGCCTTCTTATTAAGCATGTGATGCTATAATAACTCAAATCTCAACAAAGCAAGTTGCAATCTAAACCAATGGTTAGATTTGATGAATCCTGACCTTTAATATTTTTTATACCTTTAATCGTGTCTCTGCACCTTCAAGCCAATATGACATGGTTAAAACAAGTCCTTTTGCTGCACCTGGTAGATCCAAAAAAATTATGACTTTTATAAGACTACTATGCGAGTAAAAAAAAAAATCCAAGATTAAATAATAAAGATTCATCAATCTGTTTAGTAACTCTGTTTATCTTACATCATATATCTGCCAAATTTGTTTAATTGCTCAGTCTATCGTACATCACATATCTACGAAATATCTGTATAAAACATATCCCTGGGCTTTGTGTATGGGTTGCCGATTTGTTGCCCTGGATTGCCTTATGTATTGTGCTCCATTCTGCACATGGTCCATCTTAATTTGTTTTGGTCATTGCCAAGTTTCTGTTGATAAGACTTTCAAGTTGCATGGTTTGCATAGGTTTGTAATAAGTTTCTAAGATCTTGTTTCTGTCAACAATTTTTTGTGAGGGGCCTTTTTGAGCACACAACTGAATACACTACTATTTACACCCTTAAAAAAATCACCCAACCAAGGTGGTAAGGTGATGCTTGTAAAACTACTTGTGTCACACTATTAGCAGTTGATGAAAAGAACAGTGCTCTGGCTTTGATGGGGGAATATTACTACAATAGTATTTATCACCTAGCTATATAATTCATGCCCTCAGCCTAAAGATAACAAGAAGTTGATAAACATCGAAATGAATGACTGTTTGAAGCGGGTGACTGTGTTTTCTTTTTAACTGCTTTGTAGGCAAGTGTGATGAATTTATCTTCCATAAATACAATGTATTTATATTTATATGGATGACGCAAAGTTTTTGGAGTATATCAGTCTTGTTGTTGAAGAGATACTTTAAAGGGTGCTATCACTTTCTTGGATAAATTTGTTGCATAATTTTGTTTTGCTCACTAACAGCCAGCTTTGGCATCCAGTTTTAAATCAAATTTGAAGCACATGCAGTAGTGGACCTTAGGTTCTTGAAATGTAATAGTCAGGATGATAACTTTGGTTCTTGTCTGGTTGCCAATTTTGTAATCTAAGATGCCATATTGTAACGTCATAAAGCCTTGCAGAAAATTTTGCAAAGCTTATTGCGGATTAACCTTGAGGCAAGGTTGTAATAGTGGGTTGAGGAATAATACATTTTCCTATATTTGCTTTCCTTATGATTATGGTGGCATTAGGGATTTTTGCAGGGAACTAGTCCTTCATGGATCATTTTCCTTGCATTCCTTTTATAGTTTCTCTGCTTTCTGGTGTCATAAAATTAAAGAGCTATTTATTGTAAGGCAGCAATGCCTACTTGCCCTCAGTTATAATAAGTAATGGCTCAAGGCTTTTGCAGGTCCTATCTTTTGAGGTGGTTGATCTCCTCTCCACTTATTTTTTTTCCTCTTACGTTCTATTTACCATAGATAGATGCCTCAGGCTGTACCAGATTTATGATGACTTAAAATAGAACTTCTATCTGCAAAAATTAACTAGCCGTGCGGACAAGTCAGTTTCAATTCTATATTGTTTATTGTTGAAATTACCGTCAAACACATCACTTTCATAATTTCATATCCGGCCATAACTTTTGAGCTTAAATTCAGCAATGGACTTAATGGACTTGATCCAGGATTTCGAACTTTGTTGGCAATTATAGTAGTAGGCTTGTAGGCCTACCACCATTTTCTGTTTCCCTAATGTCGGTTTTCCTGGTATAGGCCCATGTTTTTTGTTATTTATTAGTCATAGTATACTGTTTTACTAAATTTACTCTAAAATTATATCATGTTGACATGGAAGGCCTGTTGGCAATGGATTCATAGATTATCATGACATTTATAGACATGCCCGTGTAATTAGCGCTGCAGTTGATGTATGTAGCATCATTTCTATCATATATGTATGTTTCCATACATGGTAATGTGTTCTTTACATTCAATGCAGGCGAGATTCCTCTATGTTAGGATAGAAAGGTGATAAGCTATGCTACAGCTTGCTCGAGGGTTCATTGCCAGTTAGTTTGAGACATTTGAGTCTGCCACTAGTTCAGTTAATCTGGTGGCATGCACTCATTGTTGGGAATTGGGATATTTGAGTTAGTTTTGAGACATTTGAGTCTGCCACTAGTTCAGTTAACTGGTGGCATGCACTCATTGTTGGGAATTGGGATATCTGAGTTAGTTTGACACACATTATGCATGGATCTACATGATTGATGTTCAAACTCACATGCAGCATGTCAATCTGATTAGTTTTTCCCCCTCTCGCCCCCCCCTATTTACATTTTTGAAACTCAGGGCCATTAGGGTTATGCCGTTCCACTCCCCCCGATTCTCCATGGCACTGAAACTGGCTTTCTATTTTTGCTTTATCCACACAAGTTGCAAAGCTATTCTATAGCTAACAAAAATCATTTGTTTTGGTCCAGTCATGCACAAGGACATATTCTCACCTAAATTGTTCTCTGTGTTCTCTGTATATCTCTTATGCTTTCTTTGATCCGTCATCGATCCGTCATCGTAGGTCAAACCTGAAGAGATATCTGGCATCATGAATGACTTTGCAGAACCTGGACATCTTGCGCCAACTGGTCTATACCTTGGCAATACAAAATACATGGTGATCCAAGGTGAACCAGGGGCTGTGATACGAGGCAAAAAGGTAACTGGATGATTCCTTCTCCCTTAATATTTGTCATGCGTGAGATCATCTATGTAATTTCATCATGTTGAAGTTGTACTGTTTTAATGCACAAGACTATTTTAACAGCTCAACGGTTTGCTAGTAATAGACTTAAACATACACATAAAGGTGAACATTGCAGATGAGCTTTTAGCACACATTACATATTATTTCTTCTCAAAATGCACTTCCTTGTATCTGCTATCATGAAAAGTTTTATAAGTTAGAGCTGTTGTATTTCTGTAGTGATTATCAAAGTGGAGAGAGGAAGCTTTGTGTTTTTTTTGTTGATTGTTAATTTTTTTTTTTGAAAAAATAAATGAATGTCTACCTTGACTATTTTACACCAAAATTATGAAGGTAGAAAGAGCATCTAATTTTGTTCGTTCATATTATGTCTCTTGGTCCATCAAGAGGTAATGTACTGATTTAGATAATTGCATACCTGCTGATTTAGATAATTCCTCTCTAAATGCTCACAGGGTTCTGGGGGTGTTACTATCAAGAAAACCAATATGGCTTTGATTATAGGCATTTATGATGAGCCAATGACTCCTGGTCAGTGCAACATGATCATTGAGAGGCTTGGTGATTATCTTGTTGATCAGGGTTTTTAGGTTTGGTATGTGGTCTTAAAATTTTTATACTCTTTTTTGTGTTTGTAATCCTCAACATGGACATACATTTACATTGCATTGCAATGTTTGCGGTGAACTTTCAGTTTGGAATGATGTGGATTCTTATTGGAGGAATCTGGTGATCGGATTGTATGGCTTATGATGGGTCTGTGACTCAAAAAATAGGTGTGATATTTAAGAACCTTTGAATTGGTTATTCCCTTGATATATATATATATATATATATATACATATATGTAGATTTGCCTTGTTGCATTTCTATATTTTGCTGCTGTATCCAATGTCTAAGCCTGTTTGAATTTCTTAATAATCTGGTTGCTGACCTGGTGATATAATCTTGCTCAAGCCATTTCATTATTTAGATATAAAAACATGCTTCAGATTTGATATTTTCTTATAGTCCTACAAATCCATGTTTGTTTATCTAGAGCAAGTTCTTTGTGGTATTCTCCGTTTGGCCATGTGGGCTATGATAAGTTCAAATATATTTTCGCAAAGAAGATGGTGGATAATATTCCTAGCTTAGGAATTTTTCAGCAAGGTGTCAGCATGAAAAGCACGTCATTTGGATACTCTTCTATCAAAAAGCAAGACCCTTTGGAGCTTGTGCATTCAGATATATAGGGTCCATGTAGAATAGTGAGATATAGCGACTTTCACTACTCGTTTAAACGTTCTTATTGATCTTTACCTGTGGTTTTCATGGGTATAATTTATGAAAGAAAAGTCTTTGAGACTTTTCTTATTTCAAGCAATTCAAAATGTGAAAAAATTGAGTCGAAAGATGAACAAACTCAAACTTTTGATCGAAAGTATGTATTTGGAGAATGTCATTCACAAAGAAAGGGATGTTACTGCATGGATCCGAAGACACATTGGGTTGTCACCCCTTTGAGACATTATGCTCGGTACACGTCCAGTCGCATGCTGCTGTGGTGGTGCATAATCTTGTGCTCGGTATCAAGCGTGTTGCAGTAGTTTCCATTTGTCTATGTCGAGGATGGTACTTAGCAAACACAAATACATTTTTACCTGAAAAAAAAGGAAAAAGAGAGTGCAGATATTGCAATGTGTATAAATGTATTTACTCAGATCCTGTTGGGTCATTGTTGTGTGCAATTATAATACAGGTAGCAGCATTTTCCATTATTCCATACTGTCATCAAATGCGAACTGTTACAAATTTTAAATTGAATGGTCAAGGCAATAGAAGATGCTTTTAAGTTCCCAGGTATCTCTTCCTTAGTTTGCACGCAGCATGCAACATCCGCCAGCCACCGTCCCCTAAACGTACATCTCCGAGAACTGCTATGCCGGCATCGTCGCTGACTCGCCGGTCTAGCCCAATTGGTTACCTTTATGCCCTAGATCTCGGACTGAAATACTGAGATTTAAAAGCCTTGATTAGGAATATTATTTTTGCTAATAATTGAAAAATATCAAAAATATGGAAGAGGATTTATAATGGGCTGGACTGGCTAGACAGCCCAAAAGTGTTCTTTGTCTTCCAATAGAGGTCTCATCTCGGACTCGAGAAGTTACACCTGAACCCAGTCTTGAGACAGTTTAATAGACATCACGGCAACTTGTGCCAAATATGTCTGTCCTTTAAATTGTCTGGGTCCCTATTAACTAGAACATTAGTGATTGAATTTTGCATTTTGTGAAATCAATTTAAATAAAATAATATGCAATTTTAAGATTGCTTGGGTATAGTGGAGTAATCATGGATTAAAAACACATCGGATTGGATTTGAATTATTAGTAAACGAATGAGAGAAAACTCGCGGCAGATCCTCATTTGGGAAATTGTGAACTTGAGGATCAGCATCCTTGTGACACCATCCTGAATCAGTAATAGCACTCCTTGTAGATAACGTAGGTTCGCGTTATATCTTTCCTGCAAAATCTTGATCGAGCTTCTTTCACGACATGGAACGTGGGATCGTGCCGCCTGCAAATCTCAAAGCAATCCGAACTTCTCATTCATCCACCTACATAACTTTTAAGGTGGCCATTGCACAATCCGATGGTGGATTTTTTCAAAGAAAGGTGAATTCTTCTCTTGGCGCAAAAGATACAACCCCCATCCTAATACCACTGGTTGCAGCCCGGGCTTGGCCCTGTTCATCCAAGTTCTGTGATTGGCCAGAATGGTGCTGAGCTTGGTCGAGCTTAGGCCATCCTTTTTTTTCTTTTTCCTTTTTTGGTCAAAAATAGGAGGAGAGGGGGAGGGACCAGCCCACCCGCGTAGCAGCTCCATTACTGGGCCCCCTTTCCACTAGGAAATGTTCGATACAGGTTGCAGGTTTCGCGTGTCTTCCCCGACCCGTGGGCTTACCCCACTGGGTTCACCGCCTCACGTGTGGGTACGTCATCTCAGCGCCACCTTGGTACAAGTGGAAGAAAAGCATAACCGTCAACAAACCAGCCGGGCGTGGAGCATCCGGTCCCCTAATTTAATCGACGCCCGCGGTTTTGAATCCGGGCAACTTGGACGGAATTATCGCCCTCTTACCATCAGGCTACTATCTTGGTGACTAGGCCATCCTTTTTCGGTACAAAGCTTGGGCTAAACTCTTTGGGCCACCAGGCACGTGATTGTGGTCTAAGGATTATTTATAATTGCAGGGTTACCACTACGCGAATGAGCATTCGCGCAGGTGAGAGAGTTGGAGTCAGATCAATAACTCAGAGAAAGAAAAGCTGCAAAGGTCGATAAGGGAGTATTTTAGAGCGTGAGGACTGCATCTAACAAAATAGTTTCGAAATAAAATTACTCATAAAATAGTAACTTGATCCGACAGTTGTTATGCCAATCACATCATTCTCTCTCTCTCTCTCTCTCTCTCTCTCTCTCTCTCTCTCTCTCTCTCTATATATATATATATATATATATATATATATATATATATATATATATATATATATATATATATATATATATATATATAATTTATAATAATTTTTTTATTAGCATAATTCTATATCGGCCGGTATTATTTTTTTGATAGTATAATTTTGTTAAAATAATTTTAAAAATCACATAATAATTTGCACCATCTCATAATATTTTTTATTTTTTACTGATATAGAATCATGTTAATAAAAAAATATTATAGACGTGATTTTTAAAATTATACTAATAGAAACAAATAATTTGCAATAGAGAATCTAAAACTAAAATTAGTGCCAGAAAAGGAATGATCAAAGCTCTATGTCCGCATCAACATGTGGTTGTTTGAAGGATGGATGCAGTTGGCGTTATCAAATTTATCACCTTGTGAACAAAAGCTTCTCTTATCCGGTCAAGGAAACATCCTAAAATTGATCCTGGAACAACCACATGAATTGTCTCGCCTTCTACGGAGAGCAGGAGTGCTCTGGTGTCTCTCCGTCGCAATCACATTCTCGAGCATTAATTGCGAAGCAACAAAAGCCTCATTAGTGGCCTCAGGCCCTCAAGAGGAACGCAAGTTAATCACGCGACCTATCATCCATAACAGATATCAGAATAGCTGTGAGTATCTTGGACCATATACTTATTAGTAATTGGGGTCGATCCAAAGCGCCATAAATACTTTCAACTTTGATAAATATATTATTTTGTTTCTATTATTAGTCCCTTCGAGGATAAGAAAACGGAAGTTGTGGATCAAATAAAAATAGTATAAGAGTACTTAGAAGTAACATAATAATGAAACTATGTGATAGATGAAAGAACATGGCGATTCACACTTTCTTTCTCTCTGAAAATCCATTTGTTCCACATATGCCGAACAGTAGCTGCATGCCATTAAAACCCCAGCATTATTACACTTAATGCTATCTAATAAGCTAGTTTATCTCCCTCCTGCGACATCCATTTTTTTGGACAATAAGGGGAAAGCCCCAACAAGGTTAACATATGATGAAATGAAGGTGCAATCATACTGTCAGCCTTTGCAAGATCAGAAAGAGCAAGGATTGGGCAGTATAGCCAAATCAGTCCACTTGTCATGACATCTTAAACCCTAGTTTGCAATCCAATTAGTAGGCTGATTTCGACGAAGATCCTGATAGAATTTTTAGTTCTTCTAGTGTCTTTCAGCAATGGATTGTGAGGGGCTCCTGAAGACAATGTCCCCTTAACCATACCATTATATGCAAATAACAAGAAATTCATCCACCACAATTGATGCATTAGCCAAGCACTTTTAGTGTCAGTATATTGTACATCAATCATTTTGTCTCGAATGCTCGTCAAAATAGAATGGTATATAAATATGCAATTATCATCTTTTTTTGCTGTTTTAGAATTATAGTTGAAACATTGCAATTGTTCTAGAAATATGATGCAAGAATTATGTATGTCAAATACTTAAGAAAACATCTTGGGAACAAATGCAATTAGCCACCACCTAAACGGCAGATGGGTGCAATTGCAGGATTATCACCTTGTTTGCTATGTCTACTATATATCGTTAACATGATCATTTGACCATGTGGAGTGAATTAGCAAAAACCAGATAGTAGTTCTTCTTTTTTTCTTTCTTCTTCTTTTTTGTTGAGATAGATGTATATATCATCCAGAATGGGTGTGGATACAGGCAAAAAAGTCAAAAAATAATAAATTTCGAAGCGCATCAGGCAACTCCCTCTCCAATCCATAGAGTGTCATCGGAGTGGTTGGTTACATATGAGGCCATCCAATCTGCTGCATCATTGGCCTTCTGATACACATGCTTCGCGTGGAAGACCATTCCATCATAGACCATAGCCTGAATGTTTCTAAACAGTGGGTGGTAGTCGTCCATACCATCCTCCCTCTGCTGAATCCAGCCAATGACTGTCGCTGAATCTTCCTTCAGCATAACAACTTTAGCTTGCAGAGCGCGTCAAGCATAAACTAGGCTAGCTCAAGTCGCTCTCAGCTCAGCCTCGAAAATCGAGGCGTCGAAGATCTGGCAATCACCCGCTGCAAAGCAATTCTTCTTTCTCATTGGCATCAGGTGTAACCTCTTCTGCTCCCCTGCAAGACAGAAATTACTGTGACCACCAAGGCTGGTGCAAGATAACGAGTTCCATGTGCCACAATGGTGTGCAAGGTTGCTGAGATTTTCCCATGAAGGGATGAAGCAAACTTCCAAAAACACAATTAATCCACTTGCGTCCTCTTCTAAGTTGTCCCCAGTGGCTGCATGTGCCCTTGGCTTGACCGCATATATACATCCAGTCTGAGGGGGATGCACATGCTTCTTGAAGTCCGTGCATGAAGAGACCGAAGCCATGCATGCTCGGATGCCGAAATCAGCGATGGAGGATAAACTAGACGCCGGGCTCGTATCAGAACGGATATCACCCCCAGATCACTCCATGTGCAATGAATTGGATATCCCGGACACTCACATGGGCACACTCTCCCGTGGACCCGGATCTCTTATCCCAGCTCTCTAGGCCTTGGTAACAAAATTTCCTATTCGCTAGTTGCCTCGAGCCACATAGGATTCCATAAAACATGAGTTGACTGGACGTCAGACTCGATCTCGAAATTGTTATGGTGTGCATACCTTAATTTGGCTCTTGTCGGAGAGGAGTGCATGGATATATTGTTAATGGGGTTAGTCGGAGGGTCCATTAAGCTATACTGAATTGCTGATACTTCTCAGCTATTGTTGCCTGGATCTCAGATGACTAAAGAACGTGAAGAAATGCCGTCAAAGGAAGGAGATCTACTTGATTTACAGAAGGGATACATTGCATATATTAAGTGGAATATTTGGGAGACTGAGTTGTATATATGCTGTTATTCCATCTTAACCAGCAGTAGAAGAAAGCCAAAGAAGTTATGCATGTCCTAGGAGCAATGCCAACGGAAATGCAGCACTTCAAGTATATAGTAGCGTTCTGGATCCAGGATGGAAGATGCTTGCCTGAAGTAGGGTCCAGAGAGGAGGCGAGAATGCTCTAATGGTTGCAGAATGACTGCAATGAATCTAGGATGTTAATGGCGACAGCTTCCTTGGAATATTTATTACACCACTTAGTGACATCCTGGGTATTTCAAGGTCCAAATTAAAATGTACTTGACTTGAAAAATGGGGAAAAGAAACTGGAAAAAAAAGAAAAAAAGGATGGAAGCATGAATTGTGCATCGCTTTCCACTAAATAGATTGGCACTCTAGGGGAGGCAAAAGTGATGTGAAGATATTCCAATCGGGAAAGTGCTTACCACTCACAAATATAAATCTCAATAGAATTTTGGGTTGGGGTACGTCAGATTATGGGATAATTTGATGATTTATGAAAATCATTTATCTGAAAAAATGATTGTGGCGGAAATTTTTTTTTTACCATATTTGATTGGTGAAAAAATTACTTCAAAAGATAGCATCCTAGAATAGTTTCAATACTATCCTAGAATAAACAATTTAAGTAATATCAGTCTTTTCTCAGTATATTTGTCGGCCTGATTCGAAAGAAGAGAATGAGGGCCTCGACAGTACTTGTTTGTAAGACATATTTACATGAATACTATCAATATTAGCTATTTCAAATATTGACATATATTTACATAATTTAATAAATATTTTAAATTAATTATACATATATTAGAACATATATCTCTTACTATAAATAAATTTTAGCATGCTTTGGTATATAAATAAATATATTAATTATTAATAAATCCTATATCAGATATATTGATAATTAATAGATAATATTTATTAACATATATATTAATATATTAAATGTATTGTTGTTTATACGTATTATTAATCAATATATTAACATATTTATAATATATTAATATAATGGTAATATAATATATTTTAATATAATTAATATTAGTTATATAATATAAATAATATAATATTAATATAATATAAGTGAGGGTATTTTCATACAAAAATGATTTTTTCAGATTACCTTCACTTAGCAATCCTACATGGGAAAAATAAATACCATCCTTTGGTGGTATTTGTTTTATATTTTCTTTTAGAAAATAGATATAGAATCCATCATTTATTTTTCTTTTTCTTATCTACTTTTCCTACTAAGTATAGTAATCTAATATGAGAATTATTTTTCCATGCCGCATTACCTCCAATCAAATAGGCCCGAGAGTTTCTGCTTCTAGGATACTTGCTATACAAGCACATAGCCCTTCCTAACTGCAATTAATTATTAGGTACTAATTTTGTTTCTTCAGGCCAAGTTGTTTAGTGAGGTTAATCATTATTTCAGCATTTTTTTTTTTTTTGCTTCATACGATCTTTAGAGCTTGACAGTGTTGCAACTGCCAAAAGAATACTAGTTAGGTTCTAGCCAATAGAGACATGAGGCATCAAGAAGTTTATTGTCACAATCTAGAATCCCACCCTAAAATGACTAGCTCAAATATATTATGTGTATTTCTTGATCTTGTATATGAGTATCAAAGATCCATTTAATTTATAATTGATGTGGGAATAAATGCACAACTGCACAAGTCCTCACATACTTAATTATCTTGTTTAAGCACCAACATTTTTGCTGGGCTAAAGGTCCAAATTATCTGTGCAAATTAATCTAATCACAAATATAACAATCGGCTGTGATCAGCCTCCATGGGTCATGGAACAGAATTATTCTAATACTATTTATCATAATCCTGAATCTGGCCCAAAAACAACTAGCCGAAAAGAATTTTTTTTAATTTTTTTGGTCATATATAATTATCCAAAATCTATCCAGTGCATAGTTGATGTGGGACTAAATTAAAAATCCGCACTAGAATGATTCTTTTAAATTATGGTTGTCCCATATTTATTCTTTGGATAATTCTAGCAACACCTGAAATGGGAATATCAATGACCAATGCATCATGAATTGCTGTATTGCGACTCTACAGAGCATAGATGCATGCATCATGAATGTCAAAGTAAGATGTTTTAACCTACACCGCCGTGCGTTACCAAATAATTCAAAAAGCATTAAATCAACCCGCGGCTTTCTTCACAACACTTCATTAGACCGGAAAACCCAATCTATGGCAATTGCAGCACCCCTGGCCATCAATAAACTTTGAAATCATGCATCCTTACGTCTTAAAACTAGCAGTGGACGTTGACTAAATGTATGAGCTAGAAGTTCCAGTCCACGTTGGGGTATTCAGAATTGACTGTGGACCCGTATTCATGTTGATCTTGCTTAAAAGGAATAACTAACAAGAGATTTACGTATATACGCAGGCTTATCATCACCTATATTCTCAACAAACAGCTTGGAGTAGTGCAAGTCGCAAAGCTTCAGCTGTAGGGTTATACCTCTTAAATGAAATCCGGCACGTCAAGTTTCCATGATTCACACAAATACCTTTCTCTGGTGGTATTACCATTCTAAATTCTGCCGATAACGCTGGAAAAAACGAGACGACAACCCAACCGCTCCAAAATTCAGCAGACAACCAGCCTGCCGCCAACCCATCATCGAGAGAGAAAGCCAGAGCACGTCAAAATTCAAAACGCCCGCAATCTCCGTTTACGGAAAGGAGGGATGATGACGATAGGATATACATGCAGGCAAAGCATGCTCTCCAGTCCATCATCCAATGGATAACCATGTATGTCGTCGTATATGGACATTTTCCCATTTGGGGACAGCCAAGATCCAGCTGTGTGTGGGTCCGTGACAGCACAAAACACCGACCATATCTAGCCTAACCTAATCCCATTCTCCTGTCAGTCTGTCACGTACCATTTCTTGTTCTATACGATCTACAGCCTTGGTTTTCTTCCATCTTGTCCGATATCAAAATACGTAACTATTACAACCAATTCTTGACAAATGAAACTCGGGAACACTTGACCCACACGACCGCACCTGTGCATTTGGGCCCACTGTCAATGAGACTGGGTGGGCTGCGGGTCTACAAGTTTTTGGTCTGTCTTCCATTGCTGCTCGTTTATGTGGCAAGTATAACAGGATCATTTCGTGTCGTTTTTTGTACTCCAACCACTCCGAATAGCGATAAAGCTAGGCAAGATGGCTTTTCTTGGCTATTTATTTGCCTTCCCACGGCGGTCGCTGAAACAAAGCAGAACGTAAAGGCCTGTCAGTATGTCCATCAAGTCCATTTAAAAAGTTGCAAAGGAGTCATGGAAGTGACGGCTTTTATTCCCTCACGACATCAACGATGCTGGTCTCGACTTCCCTTCTCTTGAAGACAGGAAGATAGAGAGAGATGGATCCTTGCCCTTTTGTTAGGCTCATCGTTGAGTCCCTCGCTCTAAAGCTTCCGACGGTGTCCAAGCCGGCTGGACCGGGCGTCCACCCCTCCACCACCCCCTGCTTCTGTACTTTCCAACTCGAAGACCACGCCTCCTCTACCCAAACTGCTCCTCTTCCCATCGCCACCCCCTCCTCCTCCGATCCGTCACCACCCGCATCCCTGACGGAGACCGCCTCCGCCATCTCCGCAAACCCGGTCGTCTTCAGCCTCGACCCGGCCGCTCTCCAGAAGCTCTCCGGCAAGCCGGCGAGCCTCGTCGTCTCGGTCTACGCGGGCCGGACCGGGAGCACCTGCGGGTTCAGCGCGGGGCGGTTGCTGGGCCGGGTGCGGGTCGAGCTGAGCCTGGAGGCGGCGCCGGCAAGGGCGATGGTGATGCAAAGCGGGTGGGTGAGCGTGGGGCGCGGCTGCCGGTCCGCGGCCCGGCTACACCTGGTTGTCCGGTCCGAGCCGGACCCCCGGTTCGTGTTCCAGTTCGGCGGCGAGCCGGAGTGCAGCCCAGTGGTGTACCAGATCCAGGAAAACGGTGGCGGTCATAGTGGGTGCCTTCGGCAGCCAGTTTTCAGCTGCCGCTTCTCTGCCGACCGCCGTCGGAACACCAGATCCAGGTGAGCATAAAAATATACCTCCTTTTTTGTTTTCTTCTTCCAATCTTCTATGTTTTTATTTAGTTATAAAAGATCCCAAAAAAAATAAGAAAAGGGGGGAAAACAAAAGAGTTTGTGATCTCTAAGACGGTGAACGTGGAGATGAAACGACGTTTGCTTAGCTGCTATGCATAATCTTCGGAATGATTTCGTTCTTTTTATTCCAAGAATACCGTTGCTTAAAATGAAAAGCTTCTAACTTTAGTTTCAATGCAGTCGCCAAATACATTGAACTCCACTCGTTTTGAGCTTGAATTTTTGCAAGGAATTAAGATAGGAGACACGATTCAAATTGCGAGGGATGAAAAAATTTTCGATTTGAAGTTTTTGTTAAGAACTGGTTCCAGGTTTTCTCACAGTAATATTCACATGCAAATGCTAATAGGGAGGGCAAAATCAGGCTGGAAACACAATTTTTTGAAGATATACTTGCGTAGTTTATATTTTTGGGGAAGAAAAAAGAAACTAGAAGATATAATTAAAATATGATGATGCCACAACACTGCTATTTCTTTTATTAAGGTTTGTTGTAATGGAAGTTTTGGTGATGCGTGGTAGAATCGATGTATTTTAAGAAAAGATATATAGTTCGTCTGTGAAGATAATCAGGTGACAAATTTTGCCGCTTAGGTGTCAGGTCAAGCGGAGGGTGGACTAAAGTTTACAAGGTTACAGCTAATACTATGAAGTTTCAGATAGGACTCCTTGGTTCTCTTAAAGCATTAAATTCCAGTGACATGCAACTTTAGTTATACATGTTTATTTATTAGCAATCAAATATACGGTTTTGAATATACAAGGTCACTACCATAAATATTTTGTAATTATATAATTATAAATGTGAAAAAGTGTCATTATTATAATTTCAAACTTCAGATGTTATGTGAGATATTTTATAATTTGTGAAGTTTAGGTCTCCACAAAACTTTACTAAGAATGTAAAGAAAGTGTACTGTGAGACCATCAAGCTCATGCTATTATTTTGTTGTGCTACTATACTTTATAAACAACTTGAATGTATGATCATTGCTTCAATAAGAAACATATCGAACATGCCTTCTAAATCACTCTATACGTACCATCTCCAGATCACTGCCATCCAATTCCTCCAACAACAGCATCATCAAAGGCTGGTTTGGTTGTTTGGGGAGCGAAAGAAACCATAGACGGCGGGATAAGCGCAAGGGATGGACGGTCACGATCCACGATCTCTCGGGCTCGCCAGTGGCCGCCGCGTCCATGATCACCCCCTTCGTCCCCTCCCCCGGCTCGGACCGGGTCTCCCGGTCCAACCCGGGCGCGTGGCTCATCCTCCGGGCCACTGGCTTCTCCGGTTCGACCGCCAACTGGAAGCCGTGGGGCCGGCTCGAGGCCTGGCGAGAGCGGGGCCCAGTCAACACCTTGGGCTATAGGTTCGAGCTCGTCACTGACTCCGGGCCCACCGACCGGGTCCCAATCGCCGAGTCCTCGTTGAGCGTCCGAAAAGGTGGGCAGTTTTCCATCGATCCCAGCGTCGCCGGTGACGTCGTGTCGAGATCGGAGCCGTTCGTTGGGGGATTCGTGATGGGGTCCACCGTAAATGGGGAAGGAAAGGTCAGCAAGCCAACGGTTCAAGTGGGGTTGCACCATGTTTCATGTATGGCTGATGTTGCACTATTTATAGCGCTAGCAGCAGCCGTTGATCTCAGCATGGACGCTTGTCAGTTGTTCGCTAAGAAGCTAAGAAGGGAGCTGTGCCAGGACCAACAGGAGTATAGCCTTTAATTATATCATCCATTGCTCTTGTGAGGTGATAACTAATGGCTTCTCATAAAGTCTTGGTCTGATCAGAAGGGAGGGATGGGCTACTTATATTCTTTTATTGTTTTGTTGATTATTTTTCTCTTTTGGTTTTGTGGTTCCTCTTATATTTGATCAGTGAGGCTGCCTTGATGAATGTTTGTGAGCTGGGTGGATATTTGCGATTTTGTGGCTTTTGATGGTTTTTTCTCCTCTAAATCTTGGATTGGAGAGTGCTGGAAATGTTAATGGGCAGAACATTGCGGGATTTTGTTTATGTCGATACACCGATCTAGATATAGATTCCATCTTATAATTTAATTCTAAAGTTTAAATGCTTGTTTAGGTTTCATTAGGTTTTGTGGTATTTTAGCTTTAAAATTACATATAGAAGATAAACCAAAAAGTAACTGCCTATGTTTTCCCTTCTGTGCCTTCCAAGACTTCTCAAAGACATTGTAAACATATTCTCAGCATTATTCAGGAATTCTCTATCATGTTCTTGGCTGAATGAATGATTTTTCAGTATTCTTAACTTATCAAATTAGTCAAGAATTGTTTAACTATTCAGATTTTCGTAATATTTCATCAATTGTCCAAAAAATTATTCAAGAAACACTATAGTCCTGCTATGTTTTGTTATTTGGATTAATTATTACTAATATTTATTGTTCAAGCCTTTCCAAAGACTATTTTTTAAAGAATAAATGTCTTTATTATTTGATTTTGCTTTGTTATTTTAATAAAGGTTGAATTGTTTTCGAATGCTTCAATTTTCTTGTTCTTACTAAACTCTGAATTTTTGATCCTGAGCACCCAACAACATGACTATGCTCTTGAGAAATGATTAGGCAAGAAGGAAAAAAGGAAAATCAAAAGTAAAAATAAGAGAGGGAAAGGAAGAGAATGTTGAAGAAGTAAGAGGTTAATCAAGAACTTAGTACTAATATATTTAGAAACTATTTAGTTGAAAAAGTGGTTTTAACTTCAAATGGCTTTTCCTGGCTCGGCAAATCATACAAGGACATACATGGAGTAGCACATCAGAAGAAATGATAGTGAAATTATTAACAACACTACTCAATGCCAATAATTGGCAGGATGGTATTGGTAAAATTATGCAGCAAATAACAACAATCATTATAGCAAGATTGATACTGCATGGCTTCTTGAGTCACATCCATTATAGAATGTGTCTCTTTTCTACTAGCCATCTTCTAAGAGTCATGGCGATGGAGATAATAATGTCATAAGAATAATAATGTCATAAGAACTTAAAATATTTAAGATAAAACTATTTCTACCTATCAAAACAGTGATAACAGCTAGGGCTTTCAAAGTAAAAAGCAAAGTGGGAAGTATCATATCAAATCAAAGCAACAAACTTTCAGATACTGTAAGAAGAAAAAGAAAAGCTGTTCAGTTTGCATAAACAGAGTAAGAAATAGTAAGTGAATTGATTACGTTGACATCTCCTCATGTGAGAGTCTAACTGCATTCACCTCACCTTGGCCTCCATCATACTGTTTGAGATAAGAACAGAGCAGCCATGCGAAATAAAAAGAGAACCAGTCGAGTAAACCAATTTCAGATGCTTACTCTTCTCCTCAAGGCTATTAACTGGACTGGCAAATGATACAGCCCTTTTATTGGTGAAACAAACACAGTAAGCCATGTTGCTTAAGTTGCACCTTTTGAACCTTCACTATGAGCTTCTCCAGAGCCAATGGAAAAAATATCCTTGACCTCAAGACCATACCAGGAATAACAAATATGCTAATGTGCCTAAGGTTGCTTTTTGGATGCTCCCAACTATTGTTGCTGTTTGCATGCCCCCAAGTATCAAACTGCAATAACAAATTGCAGTATGTAGTATCCAAATTACAGTTAACAGCCAGAGGATTACCTATTCCCAGATGTAATTGAGAAAAAGGCATTCCACTAATATATAGATTCAGAGTGGGGAAGTGAGGAAGGCCAAGACAAGGAACCCATACCTTCAAAAGGATCTTCTGCTCACTTCATAAATCACATTAGTCAACAATTGAATAGACAAAACCCAATTGCTTGTAGCTTCGGTCTTAAAAAGATCTTGAAAACCTATCTGACTAATGATGGATGCACAAGGAACATTTGTGATGTAGGAGTAGTAACAATGGTGGTGGCGACGACAAAATTATGGAGGCACGCAATAGCAACAATAATGAGGCAAAAAACTTTTGAAGAAAAAAGAAATAGCATATTATTCTAGTAAACACAAAAATTATAAAAAGATTCACTCTCAGCCTTCCCAGCTTTCTGTTCATGCAGAGTTGAGTAGGATAAAAGAATTACATGTTAAATATAGCCACTCAGTTGCATGTAGTACAGCAATGCAAGCAAGCATTTATCTTGTCGATATACACCATGTCAAAGAGATCAGAACATGAAACAACAGAATACTGTTTCAGAATCTCTATCATGGGTGAAAACAATCAGCACTCAAGAGCCATCTCGTGTTCAGCTCAAGGAGAAGTAACTTGATTGCGGATTCGGCTTGAGCGCCTCAGAGGAGTGGCTACCAGTTTGACTACCTCTTCCCTATCTCCAGCATCCTGTTACATAAAGACATGGTGAAACTATCAGAGATGCCATCAATCAAGATTATATTTCTAGAAATAGTTAAGCTTCTTAAATAGAAAAAAGCTGCAACACGAAGATTCTCTCAGCAAGTCCCATGACTTTGCCTCAAACTAGTAGACATTGTGAGCATGTCTTTGAACATGGTCAATCCAGATGTGACAGTCCCTAATGGTTGCATATTAGGTAAAGCTTAAAGATATTCAGGTGAAACGCTGCTACACTTAATTTGTATCCAAGCAAAAATGAATGACAATAGAAAATGGACAACCACAGAAATAAAAGGAGACAAAATTCATTCATTTAATCTAGCCAGGATATCACTATTTATGATTCTAAAGTTTAAATTTGATTAGCTAGTGAGCATAAATATATCCTAAAAGTTATATGCAAGTATGCATGCATGCACAAACCATGTGCTTATTGTAAACTCAGCAGTTTTAGTCCTTAAATATGTGAACAAAGAATAATCCTAATCCCAGAAGAAGGTGATCAACACAAAATCGTTAACGTAACATCTTAACACTACCTGGATCAATACATATATTTAACCCCAAACATATTTCCCCAACAAACTCTCGACTCGAACCCCACATTCGTGGGAGAAAGAAAGAATAGTTTTGCAGATAGAACATTGGATAACAGGTCTCAATATATATGCACATTACAAACTAGACATGCTAAACATAAAATAGCAGTCAAACAAAGGACCAGGTGGCAAAGCTCCCTAATTTAGTTGGCAAAAGAGGTGGGCTGCATCAAAGAAGACACATTTGGATAAGAATGACTGCAATAAGTTAAACCTTCCTTAACCTAAGTTTAGCCTTTTTTTGCCCTTTTCTGAGGCTATTGGTGGGAGCACCGTCAATCATTTCAAAGAAATGATGCAAGATAGCCCATGGCGAACACTCGGTGAATCAACTCCCCAGGTCCAAACACAGAACCTCGGTGCTACTATCGAGCAATAGCCCAGTTTATCCCTAAAATTAGCATTTCAACCTTGCTCTACCTCTGATTCCAATATAACAAGGTCTCTTAAGTCTTATCTCCCAATTTATGCATTATTATGATTATGTTATTGAATACACGTGCATGAAACATGTATTTTTTATAGATAAACATATAGTATGAACTGAGCATAACAAATGCAACCCATCTATTAGTCTCGAAACCTGTTGAAAATAAGAATATCTGATCAATCAAATGCCTTGCTAATCATCAGCTATGCAACTTACAAAGTTTTTATAGGAAAACATGACTGACCTTTCTTCTTTGCAGCTGCTGAGAAGGAGAATTTCCAGCTGAAATGGATTCTGGTGCTAATGAAGACTCTGAAGGAGATGGATAAACCTTATTAGCTGAAGATGAAAGGTTCCTCTTCGCTGACATCTTACTATGAGATTGGGAGAAGTGGGATTCCTCAGCTGAGTCAGCTAACCCTCTTCTCACTTTCTGACCAGGACATGTTCCGGAGACAGTTCCCTCTACGACAGAGAACTCCACGAGCAATGCCGCTGTTGGTGGTTGAACTCTAATAAATTTCTTATGTTCATCATTCGGGTGAGCCAGAGGCCTATGATGAGCATCTGAATCACTACCATTGTTCCTCACTTCTTCCTTCTCAGACATGAGTGAACTATTTTTCTTCTCAAGTGTTAACTCAGAAGCAGGAGGAATGTGAGAAGCAGGTGTTAAGTTCTTGTGGAACTTTGGGAAGTATTTGTGCAAGCCATTGAACCCAAGTATCATAGACAAAAATATGAAAACATATAGCAGTTGAAACACATACTTTGATGCAAACAAAGAAATGCGGTCCCATTTTGATTCTATAACAGAATTACTGGAGATTTCAGATTCTTCTGGCTTGAAACCATTTTGAATTGAGGAACTTGCAAAGACAGCAACCTCCAAATTGCCCATAACTTGTGCCTCCTCTCCAAAATCTTTCTCTAGTTCAAAAGAACCAAAAAGATCAATTTGCGCATCTTGACCAACTGATGAGTCAATTGCAAGTAATTCTGCCTCTGAAATTTGTGAAGATTCGTTCAAAAGCTGAGCAATACTCTGTACCTCTACTAACTCAGCTCCCAAAATCTCAACTTTTTCACTCCCTGCATCTGTGCTTGCCTTGCTGTTTTCTTCAATGTATGCTTCCCGCTCAATCTCAGTAGAACTAATTACCTCATCACTCATTTCTTCAGCCGCTAAGTCACCACCACTTAATGTTCCATCCTGGACCCATGCACCTCCATCTCTTTCTGTTACCACTTCAGTTCCATCAAAAGATTCCTTTTCTTCAGAGCCTTCTTCCCCTTTAACACGGCCGATTGCACAAGTTAATTCCCTTTGATGTATATCTAGGCACTTGCTAGACGATCCTATTAAAGTCCCCAAGAAATTTCCAGGAAATTTGTTCTGATGATGGGATCGTTGATCAAGCCCTCCATCTTGAATCATGTGATAATTTTCTTCAAGACCTCCATATTCTTGTAAAGAAGGAGCAGGAGCATAATTCATACAAGATATGTAAAAGAATGAGGGCAGCAAAACCCCAAGTAGAAGAAATAACCTCCATGCAATTCTCGAGTACCTCGGTCTCACTTCCATCTCCTCTTCTTCTGTCTCATCATCGTAGGGATCACTGACACCCTCCTTGCTTTCCTGAACATCTTTATCTTGAACTGATGTCTGCAAAGGCGAAGATTCCTCTATGAAGATCTTTTTGGAACCATATGAAGAGCTCGAGTCTGCCCTTGATCCCTCTTCTTCATCCTTCATCTCTCCCTCTATGCGCCGGAGAATTTCTTTGCGCCTATTTGGGTTGTAGCGGAGGAACTCTGGCCTCGGGGATGTGTAATTGATCAGCGGATCATAAGAAGTCAGATGAGAACAATCAGAGCTGACTACATTGTGATCTCCAGACTCGGAGACATTTGAACAAAGGGGCATGACAGGAGAATGGGCATCGAAATGGCCCAAACCCACCGTGGCATTTGCTTGTGGGGTTATGTCGTGGTAGAGATCATAAGAACCTGAGAAGGGAGCATCATTCTTCTCGGCTAAAATCTTCTTCTTCGAAAGAGCTGATGTGGTTGTAGCGTTGAAGTTCTTGGTTTCTTTCCCTGGATTTTGTGATCTTAGTCCACAAGCTTTGTGAAAATGCCCACCGTTCTCATCGGCTTCTTGGGTGATTTCCCCGGCAATGCTTCTTCTCTGATAATCTGGAACGAGAACTGATGAGAGACGGGCGAAAGAAGCTAGAGAACAGCTAAAGAATCCCATTAAGACAAATTGCTAAGAGAAAAGATAACAAGAAACAAAAAAAGGAAATTGAAAAGAAGAAAAAGGGAAAAAAAATGTTCAGAGATCAGCTAAAGAACGCCACAGACAAATCACAAGGTGAAAAATTACGAGAAGAAATGAAAGAAAGGGCAAATTAAAAACCTAAAAAGCCCAGAAGAAATATACCAGAAGGGGTGGGATTCAGGATGCCAAAACGCGAGTTTGGAGAGAGACTTTTCTTGGAGAAATCCATCGGAAAATCCTTCTTCTTATTCTTCCGCTGAAAAATCTCTCCTTTTTCCCTTGCAAGAAGCAACGGCAGACTACTCTCCTCTTCGGCTTCTCTCTGGGGAGTCGAAGAAGTGCCCGTTGGGAAGGGTTTCCGTCGCATAAGACGACGGTTCAAATTTCGAAACTTCTCGACCGTTGAAGTTTTCCAACGGTCGATTCTCGTTTCCGCTGGGCTGCCGGTTTCCAGAGAACTATGAGAGTGTTGAACCAGAACTACCGATCTATGGATCTGAGTGTGGTTTAGGTCTGATGCAAAGTGGAAAAGATTTTTTCTGCTTTCAGCTGGCCTATATGTTTGGTTCAAAACTGTTTTATTTGATATTGGGCGAGATTTGAACCACAATTTATCACAAGTCGATAAGGTTGGGCTTTGCCCAACTTATCTCTCAAGGAAAAAAGAAAAAAAAGAACAAGTGTAGATTAATAAATTTGACTGAAACTAATCTAACTTAGATTTCTTTGATTTAAACAATGGCAAAATTGTCAAAGCAAACTGTTCTTCAAGACAAATCAATTGAATAACTAGGATAATATTTAAAGATCCTTTTGTAGAAAATGAAAATGCCTTGGTGAAAGAGCTCAAAGTATCTCATGAGCAATCAAAAGTGGTTCAATCTGCAAGTTCATATGGACCAGTAACTACATTATACATGCTGCAAGGTTTGTGGACCTTATATTGTGAGTGTATGGCATAACACTTCATGGTTTTTTTCGTTTTTGGCTCATCGGAGTGTATTTTGATTTTATGACTCTTCTATTTACAAAAGGGAAAAGAAATTATGGCTCTTAAGTTTGTGTTTGCGCTCTTGTTTTTTAAAAAAGGGAAAAACGATACGTAGCTTTTAACATCTTTGAAAATGAAAGCATGTAAATTTCTCCAGGATCTTTGAAAAGTTAGGAGCTTATCATTGCAAAAAATGGTGCTAAACCAATGTGCTGGTTCCAATAATTGCTGCTTGGAGCTTATTAGAAATTTTAATAATTCCTTTGTTTGGACTATTTTTTTTTCTTTTTTTTTTGAGGGTGATAATCCAGAATTAGAACAAAGGGAGGATTGGAATTAATGATCCATTGTTTGAATACTAGACTTATCATAACCCAGAAGGTATTATTTAGCTTTATTGATTTTGTATAAGTATCTAAGATCTATCTAGCAAATAAATAATGTGGGACTAAACAAACGCCCGCATGGGTCCTCACATACTCGTCCGTTTAAGCCCTGACATCCTCGTCAGGCTAAGAGTTCAAATCCGTGCTATAGTACCCTCTAGTCCACCTAAGTCATGGGTCGGGTTCGCTCTGATACAATTTGTCACAATCTAGGATCTCACCCCAATAGCTAGTCAGAAGGTACTATTTGGATTCTTTAATTCTGTATAAGTACCCAAAATTTACCCAACGAATAACCGATGTAGAACCAAATATGCGTCTGCACGGGTCCTCATAAAACTCTTTCCGCCAAGCTACAACTAATATTATTGTGTGAAGAGACTAGTTCAAATCGGAAGAAAGAATCAAATAGTAGTATTAATAACTTTT
Organism: Phoenix dactylifera; assembly: GCF_009389715.1. Taxonomy (NCBI): domain Eukaryota; kingdom Viridiplantae; phylum Streptophyta; class Magnoliopsida; order Arecales; family Arecaceae; genus Phoenix; species Phoenix dactylifera. The sequence goes on from NC_052402.1 coordinate 13,141,129, forward strand.
CTGTAGGATTATTAGTGAGGGTGTAATTTGTAATATTCATGCTGAAGGGGTTTGTGCTATAGTAGGACTCCAGGCACACACGAATTTTATATGTTTGCTCCAACAATTTTTCCTTTTGAGAGTAACTGTGGGTGCTCCACAACTAATAACATGAAGAAACTACTCAGGTTGGAACAAAAACATCCTCCCAATGCAGGAGGAATGCAGCAGCTTAGCTATCTTCTAGTTTACTTCATCATGCTTGCTCCAAACAGTTTAATATAAGATCATAATCAGAAAGTTTAATGTGTATATAACCTTTACCTTGAGCTCTTTCAAAGTAGTGTGCAGACACCTGACCCTTATATGACAAAAGATTCAAAATACCTCTCCCAGAAACAGAGATGTACCAACAGTCATGATTGTTTTTTGAGGACTACCAACTGTCACAATTGTTAAATGTTCTTTCCACCTACTCTCCAATCCTATATCTAATTCACATACAGGTGCATCAATTTCAAATATTAATACTGCTCATTCAAAGCATTGATTTCAAATGGAAAGAAATATAATTGCAAATGAGCCTGCTCCACTTGCTGACCCTTCTATTGTTATTTTTTCCCTTCACAAATAGAAATGCTGAACTTGTTACTGTCCGGGTCGAAGTTTGAACTCGAACAATTGCCAGCTTTCAATGAGCTTATGCTTTCATTTCCTCCTGTACTGCTTTTTGTACAGATTGGTATTATTTGGTTCCTTGACAGAGTATAAAATGCCTGTCCCTGAAAAGAAGATCTCCACCATCACTGTTTTATATGTTTGAGCAGAACTAACAGGCGCTGTTCATCTAGATTTTGTCTGAATCGAAAAATTTAGAAATAAATGAACGTTATAATAGCTATTATTTGCCATGAAAGATGATAATAATAAAATGGTATTATTTTTCTTATTGAAGATTGTTATTCGTTTAAAATACTGTTTATGAAACATCACCCTCCCTTTCTCTCTCCCCAAAAAAAAAAAATTATCTTTACCAACTAACATAGAGTTTGAAGTTGGAAATAGTATATTATCTAGATTGATATTAAAATTGTTATATAAATCCTATTTTAATAGAAAGAATAGCCAAATAATAACTATTTTTAGTTCTCATTATTAACATGTCAGCAATTTTTAGCTTATGACCACACCTAAGACTACAAGTGCACCAACATGGCAACACATGACTAATCATGCAAAGAAAGTTGCTTTGGCCATTTACGACACATGCCTCCAATCATGTTACGGACATGTAGGGTTGCAAACAGGTCAAGTCGAAGCGGAGTATGTTTAATCCTAATTCAACCAGGTTTCATGATATCATCTTGATTTTGGACTGGATCCTAATCTACTAACTAATTGGATTGGGTTGTGTCAAACCCTAAGAAAAAATTAGGCCCACCAAGCCATTTAGGTCAGTTCAAGATCAAGCATGACTTGGATCCAACCCAAGATATCCAGATTTAGGTTGAGACCTGATTTAGTCGAGTTTGTAATTTAGATCAAGCATTTAAGTATCCTTTTATGATTACAAATATAATAATTGATATTCAAATACAAAATTATTAAAAAATTAAATAAATTTAAAGCAATGCCAATTTAAACATGAATTTTTATTTAATTTTTTAATATCACTTAAGATAATAACCATTCTTATAGTGTATATATATATATATATATATGTAAAAGAGGAGATGGGGCTATTGGGATGAACAAAGAGGAATTAATTTAAGTAAGAGATCATAAGATTCGAGATTTTAGGTTAAGTCGAATTGGATTTGGATTGGCTTGGCATATATATATATATAAAAGAGGAGATGGAGCTATTGGGATGAGCAAAGAGGAATTAATTTAAGTGAGAGCTCATACGATTTCCTGACCCAAAACTGTATATATATATATATATATATATATATGGTAGGATAGGATCATGTCCCAAATTACAAATCTTAGACCGGTCTAATTTTCAAATTAGGTCGAGTTTTTGATCCTGATTCGGCCCATGAGTCTTAAAAAATAGATTGGATGGGTCCCATGTTGGGTCACCAACCGATTTGACATAGTTACAGCCTTATGCACATGTTGGTGAATTAGATCCACTACAAAGTTAAAAAAAAACTATGCCGGCAATATTTGATTGGTAATTCATCACATATGGAGCAACATGCAAGTCTCAAAACCCACAATGCATCACCCACTAATGGTGGAAAGTTAAATTTTCTGCTTGACAGCAGACCTAAGATATAAGCTACATGACGGCATACTTTAACCTTGCAATGGTCATGCGCTTGCCTTGCTTGTTCATATTTCAGACCACATATCACCGTGATGTGTCCCTACCCTTATTGCCAGGTTTCCATCCTGTTCACCGTAGAGGCGACATGCATTCATGCATTCAAGGAAGGGTTCCGCTTGAGACCGTAGCACAAATTTGATGTGTCCGAGACGCCAAGTCCATTCACTCACGCACTATTGGACTCTTTGTGGCAGGTGGCCTGAATGGTATCAGCTTTATCATGGGAGACCAAGTTTTGTGTACTGTTTAGGCCCAGTCATATCAAATTGAATAGAAGAGACCTCAATGCGGTTGGGACCTTGTCGCAGAGAAATCTTGGTGCACCAGAAACTTGTCGCCCTCCTTCCACGAAGACTATGAGAACATGAAGCATGTGGGCAAGTTTCCATGACATGACATGATCCGCGGATGTTAATGTGTGCCTAATCTTTAGGATATAATTTGGCTAACAGGCCAAAATTATATAAAATAATTCATACACATAAGCTAATAATGCAGTTGATTGGATGAATTAGCACCTTATATCACAAATCATACGAGATCTGTATTATAGGTTCTTTGGTAGATCTTTCTACTCAAGTTTTTGTGTATTTTATTTTTTGATTCTTAGACTAATTTATACTTAGACTAATTTAAACCATCCATTTTATCAGAAAAAAAAAAACATATACGGAAGGTTGCCCATTTGATTGCCAAACTTCTATCACAACCACATTCATCACTGGAGTGTATAGCCATTGGAACATGAATCCAAGACTGCCTCTAAGTCCACAGGAGGCATGTGCCATGCTAAAGAATCCAACTAGTGTTTGTGGTAACAAAAGGTTCATGGTTACGTGATGGAAGTCTCTCTTTTGCTATATAGAAAAACTAAGTATAATTGGTATATTGGGTGGTTGGTGATTCAAGGGCTACCTCAAGATAGCACCTAAAATCAAAAGAAAATGATAGGTAGAGCTAGAACTAACTCGGGTTAGCACCTAGACTCTTTCAAGATAAAATTTGAGCAAAATGCTCCAAAATTTTTCATTTACCCAAAATATGAATACAAAATACAAGAGGCAAATATTTAAAGGGCCCTAAAGACCTCAACAACTTCCTAAATTTAAAAACAATTCAAATTTTAAAAATAATTCAAATTTCAAATTCAAAATTTCTAAATTAAAGATAGGTAATCCTCCTTAAATCAAGGAGTATACCGAATCTAAACTTCCTAAAATAAAAGACTTCATAAGCAAATAACTTTCTAAACCAATTTCCACGCCCACAATCAAGAAATTTTCTTCTAAAGCTCCACTTCTAAAAAATAGGAATGCACCTTCTTAGTCTCTCCTTCTTCCAAGCACTTTTCTTCTTTTCGGCCACCAAGAGTTGCGCCTAGCTCCTATCCATGCATGCCATGCATACCCCCAATTGCTCTTTACCTTGCCTTTCTTGCCTCGGCTTGCCTTGCCCTTCTTGTGGCATACCTTATGACCTTCCTCATGCCTCCATCATTATACCAGAGACCAGAATTAAAATCCACTAGGAGCATATTGTTTACAGACATTTCGATGAGAAATGAAAGAAGCAGCAGCAGAGGGATTAGTAATGCCAACCATGTTACTGTATTTGATTCCATGAGAACATATGTTGTTTTCGAAAAAAACCAACATCAAATCCATGCTAAAATGTGCAAGAATGATAATAACATTTTAAGTGTCAACTAATCGCCTTGCTTGTTTATTTCTATATATTTTTATCAGGGTTTCAAATAGTAGCAAGATCCAAAATATTTCTCTTTGCTGCTCGCTTTAATGTGACAGCAAGAATTTAATTGTTGCATTGAGTAGAGATCGAGCGTCTCTTACCGCACACATGTAAGTGTAATTAGTAACATGCAACGACTGTCCACACAGTTTTATTTATTTCGATCATGAAATATGAATGAGATCCTCTCTAGTTCCTAGTTGAATTGGAAGCATCTAATCCTCCGTCACTAGCCATCCACGTATTGCATATACTCGTTCGGTCACCAACCATTCCACAATGCATAAACAATTAATTGTTAATGGGGACCTGGATCTCTCTAGATCAACTACACAGAAGAGGGCCTAAACTTATGAAACATTGCACGGATGGTTATTCATGGAGTTCCACCCACCCTTAAAACATCTAATGGTCAAAAACTTTGGATGTTAGAAATAGATTCATGTTGGCAGCCCTCGCAGCATTGCTCTTTTCTTTTCTTTTTTTACTACTGCAGATGGCTCACACACTTCTAGTATGGATACCTCCAAAAGAGTCAAAAAAACAACACAATACAGAGTACTCTAAGCAGCTCTCCTTCTCTACCCATAGAGTCTCCTTGGAGCATTGCTCCTTTTCAGTGCATCACTTTTCGTAGGACAACTCCGAGATGCCTACTTGCATGGAAGCTTCCATGAGATCAGTGCACTACCAATTAATTGGTTGTTCAAAACAGCCTCCCATCACTCTTTTCCCTCTAATGAAGGGGGTTTGAATCTCTCCAATGTATTAACTAAAAAATGAAAGCGGATTGCTCATTAATCTAATCTTACTCATAGTGACTATGTAGGATTCGAATTTAGATATGTCTTAACATTTTTGTAATTGAGTTAGATGAAGTCAACTTGGTATTGGTTTCCATTTTAATCTTGCTCCAGATCCAGATTAGGTCCAAATTTCGACCACCTGACATGCTTACACTATAATATTCCCTCTATTTATATTTAAAGAAGGATGGATACTTTCCTTCTATTACATAAAAATCTGAACACTTTCATTGCAACTAGATGATTAAAGCAGCAAAAGAAACAATAAAGTCATCAAACTTGCAGCATTTGCACAATCTCTCATCCTCCCTCATAACAACTACAGGAAGAGATAGAATGCTTTCATCCCTGAATTCTGAACTCAAACATTCCTCCTTTCTATGCTTTTATCCATGATTCCGCTTCTATTAGCAGCAAACCTCTACAATAATCAGATTTGTGCAGGATAGTGCTGCTCTAATGCTTCTGTTTCTGAACTCCGTGATCACCACATCCTCTGCAAGTAGTAGTCTGTACCCAATTCAGCAGACCTATCAAGCCTCTCCACCACAGCGCTCTTAAAATTAAAGGCTCCCTGCGCTTGCGAGGGAGACTTTCTCGATCCAAATCCACTGAAGGAGGCCCTGTACTCCTCCTCATTCGAATTCAGTGGTACCTTCTTCCTCAGCCCTGCCATCTCCGGCCTCTGCTTTGGTGTGCTCTGCGTTCGCACCTTCGCCGTAAATGAGGTAGTGTTTGCCGTATAGTTTGGCTGGTTTGGCTTATTAAGAATTCGTCGGAGAACCCCATCAACGGCATCTAGGCTCTGCGCCGGTGTTGCCGGGGTATTGCTTTCATAGCTCGTGTAGCGAGGGGTGCTGTAAGCAGTCTTCGAGCACCGGTATTTGTCATCGCCGCTGAGACTTGAGTCCTGGTCTTCGGAGATTCTCCGGATAGGAATGGAGAGCCTTGGTGGAATTCGACATGGAAATGAAGAGGAAATCGGCAGTGAGTGCTGGTCTTCTTCGGTAGGATTTGACACGGAATGGCTGATTCTGCGGGAAGATCTAGACTTTGTTCTGTAAGTATCCATCTCAACGATCTTTGGGCTCCTGTCGAAGCTGTAGGTTGGACTGTCGAGGCACGTCGACAGCCTCCGGCTATGAACTGGTGCTAATTGTTCACCTCTTCGTTCATTAAACCTTTCCTGCAATGATACAGAAGAGGAAGCGTATTAAAAGCCTGATGCAAGTGGTTGCTAACCGTGACAGAATTTTGTATGACCATAGTGAGGATTTCAATACATATGATCTCCGGGGGAAGATTTCTGGCGAAAATCTTCCATATTTTGCAGGAAGGCTGCAAGAGTTCTGCTTCCGAGCAGCGGCCTGAGCTCTTATAAGAGCTTGCAATCTGTGAAGAGTTGCAAACGCTTGCTTCCTCACAAGGTAGCCTCGAACTAGAGCTTGTAGCTTTACTAAAGATTTGAGAGCTCGGAGAGCTTTCTTTGCCTGCAATAATAGCAGTCCAAAGGACTCAGCACCACAAAAAAGCAACTGAAAAAGGCAATTCCAATGCAAAACGGAGCCAATTCATCCAGTTACAAACCACGATAATAGATTTGAGAAACTTAATAGATAGATACTTAGTACTAGTTGCAGTAACTGAAAAACAAGGGAAATGGCATGGAATTCTATAGGATCGAGTTCTCAAGGCATTAATAGCACAATAATTCTCCACTGCGACGTCTACTGCTCAAATAGCTTACCAGGTCCAACAGGCCTTCTTTCATGCAAAGTATATCAATATAGCTATCAACCAAGGAATTTAAGAATTAGATTCAACAATTTGAAGCAAAAACAGAACGGAAACAGAGATTGGTAATTACCCAATTCGTAAGACAATCTTCCTTTCCAAGAATTCAACGGTAGGAGAAATTAGCTCAAAAAGGCTAGCAAGAGTTGGATTTATTAGTGTCAGAAAGATTGGCCTTACTAGATATCCTCTGAAGGCTGTTTGAATCTTGACGGCCGCCCACCGCTCGATGACGCCGTTAAACAGAGTACCCTTCCCCTGGCTCTGGAGCCGCTCCACCGCCGCCTGAGCGGCCGTCACCGCTGCGCTAGCTGCTGCAGTAGTGGCGACCGCCACCGCGATAGCATGCATGTTCTGCTCCTCTCTCTCAGCGTAGAACGATCTCATCCATCCTGGCTCTGCTGCCGGCACCGGATTCCGTGCCTCTCTTTCGCTGGAGCCCCTCCCGAACTTCCCAAAGCTCCACCTTCTCTTCTCTTTCCTTTCTCCATCGCTGGTACCAGCAGCATCCTTGGCATCCTTTGTGTCCTTCTTCCTGCCTCGAAGACTCCTCAGCCACCTCGTAGCCCAGCCCATTTACCGGCCGCCGGAACCGGACAACAACTTAGAAGACAAGGACAGGGGCTCAGGTGCTGGCGGTGAAATGCTCAGGAGGTCTGCAGAAGAAACAGGGGTAAAGGATTCAATCAGGAGAGTACAACTTGAGTAAAATCTCTAACAAAGTATCACTTTCCAGGTTGCTGGATAAGAACAGTAGCTCAAAAAAAAAAAAACATAGTAGAAAAAACTTTGAAAAGGTTTTCTCAGCAAAAAGAAAAATAAAGAAGGAAGGACAAATGGATGCTCAGGAAGGAATTCGCAAGAAATTGGGATTAGTAAAGCCAACCTACTTCAAAACTACGGAACAGAAGGGAATTATAGACAAAAACCCGTGGAAGAAAGAGGAAGAGATGGTGGGGCGAGGGGTGTGGAGGGGAGAGAAGAACATAGCTAGCAAACTTCAAAATTCAAAGTAGAAGGAGACCGAAAGGAAGGAAGGAAAAGATGTGTGTTCCATTTCCTCAGATAACCCAAGGCACTGCAGCTAGCTCCTCGTGTCTCCAAATATTCCCCACTTCTCCAAATCTTAGCAGAAAAGACGGGGGAACAAAAGAGAGAAGAGGACCCATCTCAATGCTGGAAACCCTGCCTCTTATCAGAAAGCTGGCTCCTTTCTCCCAGCAGCGGTGGTCTATTTCTCCACGTTCGACCAGAAAACAGAGTCCGATACAAAAGAATGATCGAACCACACCTCAAAGAATGGAAATGTATGGATCCTTCTCGTTAACTTTATAGCAAAATTCCAGATAAGGACGAAAATTGTCAATAAAGAAACTCAACTCTCTATACTTACATCCAGGTCGAATTTTTTTTTACTCCAACCGAGAGAGTTTGGTAGCAGAGCACCGCAGTAGAACTGAGAGAGAACCAAAGAACTCTCCACCCTAGTCTTCCACCCTTTTTATCTCTTTCAAGAGCTTAGTCTCCTCCGAAAAGATTATACTTCCTTTCTTCTAATTCATTGACAGTCTCGTGAATAGCCCCCGTTTTTTTTTTTCCCTTTTACTCCGTTATATACTCTTATCTTTTTCTTCTCTCCCTACACTCAGTTTTCCTGAGGCCTGGTCTCGGAGGACGGAATCTTAGAAGAGGTGAAGGAAAAGAAGAGCGGAGCATTTCCTTATCTCGCCATTAAATGTTTTGTTTCCTCTTGTTAGTCTTCTGAGGGCCAGGTGGGGGGAGGGGGGAAAGAAAAAAGGAAGATCCTGGGTTTGGTTAGCCGAATCTTTCTCTGCTCATGCTACTGCTCATCAACAGGCTGCGTCTTTTTCGCAGGAAATCTCTGAAGCGTAGGGTTTGGTCAAAGGTTAGCAGATCCGAAAGCTCAGGTACTACTGAAGGCCAGAAGGAAATGAGAGTTCTATTGGTTCTTTTCTTCTTGTTTTTGTCTATGGGTAAAGGAACTACGAGGGAGTATGAGACTGAAACTTTTTCTGAGAGGAGATGGTGGGAAATGGCGACTGGATTTAGAATTTTGAGAGTGAAGCAAACAAACATCTATATATTCCGGAAAAGGAAGATGTAAATTACTTTCCAGACCCTACTTTCGCTTCAGTTTAATGATCAGGCCCTCGTTATATTTTGTCTATAGTTCTGTCCCCGCTGCAGTAGGATACAATTAAGCTTTGCTTTATATACACTTAAGTCTAACTTTACGTGTAGTGAAATAACGATAAAGTTGTATTTTAGCATGGTCAATGAAACGAGTTATTTTTTTTCTTTTTATTTGGTTCCTATTTGTAAAATAATTTTCACCAGTAAGAGTTTAGGCATAGGCCATTTTATATGTAGAGGAATAACAACAACAATGTATATTAGCATAGTTATGCCAACAAGTTCATTTTATTTTTGTTTGGCTATAATTTTTCAAATAACTTTTGGTTGAGAAAATGGAAATAGTAGCTTAATGTTATAAAATAACTAATGACACTGCCTTCTTGGAATGGATTACATCGATGTTACTTTTCTTAGTTATTATTTTTCAGAAAGTTTTCTTTTTCAATTGGACAAGTCTAGTTTGATTACTGCCATTTATGTTATGCATGGTGGTCGATGATTAATTATATAAGTTCTATACAGTACATGGGATTGCGTTCTATGCATTGCAAAGCATGTTACAGTCATAGGTAGACATTACATAATATGGATGATGATGATGTTGTACATGCTAGACATATCTTATTCATGCACAAATGGAAGAGGATCTAGACTCTTTCTGAAAATTGTTTAGTTGAGATAAAAGCAAGAAACAACTTTAAATTGGATTTATTTCAAAACTAAATGTAAGATTAAATTGTAATCATGATGAAAGACTAAAAGAAGTGTCAAGTCTCTATTGTTAGAATGCCCGTAAGCCAAAGAGGGGGGGTTGAAACAAAATTTTCACAAAAAAAGAGTCACGGTTTTTTGTGCCTACCGACGATGCATCACGAGAAAAGGAACTTGGAAGGATTCGAAATTGTGGAAATGCATTGAGCGAGTTAAAACCAAGGCGCTATTCAGTTGGAGCATTAGACCCGGAATAAAGTTTTATACCAGCCAAACACCGCTTGAAAACTGGACTAGACTTGATGCAGGGTATACTCGGTCGCACCATCTTAAATTCATTTCTTGGGCACAAATTATTTCGCATTGATCTTGAAATAGATTTATGCCTATTACACTTTTTTAGATTGTCCTTAACAAATCAAATTTTATAAGATTTTTTACGTACATATCCTTCTAAATATTAAAATTTGTATGAATACCCTTCCAAAATTAATATTTGCACGTATATCCTTATCAAATACTTATTTTGCATATATACCTTTCATTTTTCTTTTTTCCTGCATATATGCCTATACCATTTAACATCGTTAAGAAATTAGCGGCTTAAAATTTAAAATAACTAAAATACCCTTAATGAGTAGATATGCAAAAAGAAACATTCGATAAGGGTATATATGCAAATAATACTTTGCGAGGGTATTTATGTAATTTCACATAATTAGAAAGATTAACATGCAAAAAAAAATTAATTTTTTTTTATATTTCAACCTATTTTAACAGTCAAATTTGTTTAGTGTCTGCTTCTCAATATTTTTCTTTAAAATATTGCTTAAGAAAAAGATTGATTCGATAATTAGAAAACAAAAAAAGTTATGAAAGTTTTTTCACTAATCATGAAATTATTCTACTTTATTCTTTTTCATTTATAACAACCAATATATCTTATTTTATTAAAACATAGCTTATAATATTTATTGTTATAGACGTATATATGAGGGCATGTATTAGAATATAGAAACTGATTAGAATCTCTTAGAGGCACATGATAGATTATAATAATCAAGCTTTCTTGTTACTGTTATGCTCATGAGTGAAAGAACAACATTAGTCATCCCCAAGCAAAATCATTAAAGGACTTCAAACCCTTCAGACTTATTAACAACCTCCGTGACTATATAGTAGAAGGTTACCCTTATGTTGTGTACCTTAAACCACTTTTCTTTGGAGTTTCAATTTTCTAGAAAAAAAAATCTAGTGTATGGGGGCCATCTTATCACAGCAATTTTAAATCGACCATCGGCCTGCACATGAGAAATTTTTCAACTCTAAAAGATAAATACTACAAATCTCATACACTAAAAGATAAATATTGATTGCACAAAAGAAAAGATAAATATTGCAAATTTCTCACAACACTCTTTTAAAAATAATTTATAAAACTAAAAGTACGGTCGGACCATCTTTATATAAAAAAGATACAATGAAGGATTGTCTATAGTGGAAAAGAGAGTCGAGAAAATGATTTTGATTTTAGATAGAGAAGTGAAAGAGAGGGTCAAGAGAGATCGAAAAAATTTTCAAATAAGGTAGAGATATTAGTTTTCAGTGATACCTGTTAACCTATTACCTACTTCAGAAATAAAAAGATACTTTCATAATTTTAATTAACTTTTAATTTAAATAAATATAATTTTGTCTAATTATGTTAGCTGAATCGCCATGCCAAAAGTATTTATACAAAAATAGTGTTTTGTGAGGGCATGCACATAAATATCAATTTGCAGGGCATTCATCCAAATTTTTATATTTAGAAAGATATTTATGCAAAAATTAAGATTTGTTTGCGTATATACTCTTCTAAATATATGAAATTGCATGAATATCTTCCAAAATTGCTATTTGCATGTATACCTTAATAAACTTTTCTTTTTGTATGTTTACACATAAATGGCATTTTTGTTATTTCAATTTTAAACTGCTAATTTCTTAACGACGTTAGATGGCATGAGTACATATGAAAAAAAAAAGAGATATACATACAAAATAAGTATTTGATAAGGATATACATACAAATATCAATTTTGGAAGGATATTCACGCCAATTTCAATATTTTGGAGGGTATGCAAGCAAATAGCCCAATTTTATTTTATCTATCATATTATATAAATACTACGATATGATAATCAATATATTATAGTATTACTAGCATGAAATAATGTAATTTATAAAATGTTAATACTAATCATATAAAATAAACCAAACGCTATATTATTATAACATATGATTATATAATATATAATTTATTCTTTAATATTGATATTTTTATTTAAATTATTAATATTATCATATAAATAAAATGTAACAATGATTATTTTGTCATGTTAGAAAAAAAAAACAGTTTATTTCAAATTTTTACTTATTTAAACATTTTCAATCGGTGACTGTGTAAACATCTAGCAATTTAGCATGACTTTTCCAAATTCTATTTTTCTTATGAACGTAAAAGTCAACCGGGTTGACCTGTGAGCAGCAATATCCCAGGGAGGTTATAGAGCTAAAACGGGTGCTTATTTCGAGTCTTCAGCTGACGTAACTGGCTTTAAAATAGCTTGCAGGCATCTCGCCTTTCCGGCCCCCAAAACCGTGACGCTCGGCCACGGCCATAAGTTTTTTTTGACTTTTTTTCTCAAGTAATTTATGGTATCTGTGTCTGAATAACAAATTGATCCAAGCGATTGTTTTACTATATATGAATCGAGTTTGATGCGTACGGACTCTGTGATTTTTTAAATTAGAGTTCTGAAATTTATGAGGACCGCGGCATTGCCGCATTTTTTATTTACATTCCAAGAACCTTATCATCTTTTACTTGGATTGTGCTATCAAATTCAAATCATGTTTCGCATCAAATTATATAGTATCATAATGTATGTCGCCTGCAATATGCACCGAGATGATGAACCTAAATCTCATTTGCATGTCAAATCATTTGTATTTAACCATCGCTTTTTACCCGAGTATTCAAAATTATTGGAATCAATTTAGTGGTAACTTTTGCTTTCCAATCCTTTTGAACTTTGGGGGGACTTTAATCAAAGCATCCATAGGAGCCTTGCAATGTCGCAGCCTTGAAATGGCTGTTAAAATTAATGGCAAATGCCAAGTTTGATAATTAACGCGCATAATTAGATACTCTACCTGTGATATGAGCAAATGGACTTATCCATTGGAACATGAACTGATGGATTGCAATGATACATAACAGATCAATTTTTGATAAAATGTGTTCATGAATGTAGATATTTTGTTTAAGAAAATGGTTTAATGCTGATTGGTTAGCTGATACAAGGATAAAAGGGAAAAAAAGAAGAGAGAGAGGATACTAGACTACCAAACAGAAGCAAAAACCCCACAGGTGAGGCAGCCTAGCCTAACATCTACCTAGCAGAAAAAGAAACAGCAAAGAAATAATCATGAATGCACATTAATAAAGTAGATAGATAGATTAATAGGAAATTGAATAACTTATGAACTAAGCTTTATTGGCATTGGTGTCAATAAAAAGTCATGCAGGAAAGTGTTCAATGCACAAGCCACCAACTGACTAAACAGAGAAAGCAAGCTGCAAATTTTGTCCAAAGGCGTATGATATGGTAGAATAATGATAATTATGTCAGGCACTTCTCCTTTCTTTTTTTCTTTCGCCTTTCGAATTTTGATTGATGGCATATGATCTATTGTTGGGAAAAAGTTTCCCCTTCAATTTTGATTGCCATATATAATGAACTTTAAGATTTGAAAACAGCATCAAATATTAAAAAACGCACTATGAAGCTGTAAATTAAGGCCTTATTTCCATATCTTAAGAACCATCGCGTGTGGAACCGGATGCATAGTGAAAACTTAGGATTTCATATGACGAAATCTTTTTGCTTTTTAAAATGTTTGTAAATTTTCCGAATGTTTTGTTGGCAAAAAATTTTTGCTTTCAAAAAGAGTGAAAATAAAAACAAGCAAGGAATGGTAGAATTTTTGTGAAAACTTTATTCTTGACATCAATGATACCAAGCATTTGTGTATAGGAGAAACAAAAACAGAGAAACAACAATCATACCAAGTAGGCAGTTTTCACTTCTTAGAGGATATATAATTGCACTCTATATAGACATTAATAGTGGTTTTAAGGCCATAGATTTCTCTAAAATCTATATATAAAGGAGAAATACATCCTAATCATCACAAGGCATGCAATAACAGTATAGTATCCAATCTTCCAACAAGATTAGGTTGAAGAATGCTAACCTAATTTTTGTTAAATCTGAACCTCTTGAAACTGCTGCCCATAGATCAACCTACTATTCAATGTCCAAGTATGTGGTCCTTCAACTCTTAATGTGATTAATTAATAATTAGTCAGAACGGGATTACTTAATTATCTCAGTTTTAGTGCAGGGTTACGTTTCTTTAGCGTTTTTAGTGCCCATTAAGGTGTGTCGGCCAGTGGCTGTTTATTTTTTTTAATCTTTATTGCTCTGTGTACGGCTCACCTAGAAGATTGGCATGCAAATGAGCAGTGATTAAGCTATTAATGACATTAAAGTCCGGGTCCAAGCAATGGCAACTGGGATTTTTTTGACTCGGAATCCTCGGCCAATCATAACGAAATACGCAATATTTTTTATGGAAGTCCTCCCCGTCCCAATTCCCTACCCCTCGTGGTTTCATTGCTTCCCATATAGGCTTATCCTCACATGATTTGTTCAAGCAATGATGAGCTAATCCATGCACTAATATCTATGTAAGATGCTAAATCTTTCGCCCAAGCAAATCTTGCATGAAAGTAGCACATAGATTCCGAAACCTCAGTATTATGATAACAGTAGTACTAGTATTCTGTAGCTATTGCCCTTGGGCTACCACCCAGAACTCAGACGCCAATTCTAAAGAGATAGCAGGTGGGAATGCTAAGGCTGGAACCGCAAGCAAACATAGCATATGAATATGATCATGCCTTATTGCTTCGTTTTGAAGAACGAACAAGGGAAAAAGTTCAGGCTTTCATGCTTGATTCTTTCATCAAAGATAACTTTAATGCTTGATTCTAGAATCGATCAGTTGTTTACAAGGCCTAGGGAAAGTTGTGTTGGGCTGGCTAGCTGGGATTTTTGAAGTGACTGAATCAAGATCTATGTAACCAAAAGAAGAAGAAGAAGAAGAAGAAAGTTCCTCGAACACTCCTCATTTTCTTTTTTCCCTCTCATGTTCATGCTTCGCCTTGTGAGAACATTCTTGCTTGATGGGAAACAGAAAGGTTCTAAGTTCCCCCAGTTTTTGTTTTCTTCCCCCTAAGAATCATAAGATGAAGAAAAAAAAAGTTAATGCGAGGTTGTTCATTGGGGATCATACAAGTTATATTCTTAATGCAAAATGATGACTTTATCAATTTATAAAACATCTTGCTTCATTTTTCAAGAGCTAATTCAAAATAAATATTGGGGCATCTTCCAACCATGCAATTTCACTGTCAAACTACTAAATTTTTAAAATGGACAAATTCAAACAGAAAAATGTTTGATCTATTGCTATACAACAATAATGTAGCTGGTTTTTCCTAAAGAAAAAAAAAAACATTTCAGCTGTTTGATTTTGAATTGAGTCCAGCTCTAAGAGATGAAGTATTAGTCCTTTATTGACCCATATCATGGGACCCACATGTCAATTCATGTCTATAGTTTGAACTCGTATCTTAATAATGCTAATTGCCACCCATTTAACATGGTCCACAAGTTACAAACCCTCTCGTGAAATCTTAGAATGTTAATTCCTAAAACTATCCTGTTTGATTCAAAATATTGCACTGTTTTAGTGAGCATCTCCCTTGTGGCTCAGTCCCTTCACCCTCTTCATTTCATTCTTAGAATGAAACTGACATGCTAATTCAATATAATGGCACAGATTACTGGATGCTTACCAGATTGCACAAGGAGCAAGTAATAAGCCTGCAACCTGCTACAAGTTTGGCTAGCCAAGTTGGTGAAACTAGATCCCCCCCTTTTTTTTTTGAAGCCATTTCATTACTAATCTGTTTTCCGACAATTGGATTGGAGTTGATCTAAAGGGTATTGTTGGGGGGAATAAAGTTTCCCCCCAAATGACATAAATGCCCCTAAGAAGCCGTACAACCTCCGACCCCGGACAGCCGAAGTCAGCGTCCGACCTCGGAACGATCGGCCACAAGACGACCGACCCCGAAACCTCCGACCTAAGAGAAACCCCGATGTCCGAGGACCGTACTCTAACACCCCTCCGGCATTTATTGCACATGGTCGCTGTAATCTTCCGGCACACTCAACAATAAGTGCGGATCTCCGGCTTACTCCACCATTAATGCGGATCTCCGGCTTACTCCATAATAAATGCGGATCTCCGACTTACTCCACAATAAATGCGCATGGCTCCTGACATCTACGGATCCCCAGCTCTCCACGGCAAATCGACCCAGCAGGGTCTAGTCAACTATGATAAGTCTCTGATCTCGGCCATGCCGCCGACATCAGTGCAATGATTCGCCTGACCGAGCGCCGACCTGAACAACATGCCAAGCCGTACTATGGCCTCGCCCTGTTACATCACAGGTAAACCGACCCCCGCATATAAAAGGGAGCCTTGGCCTCTCAAGAGGGGATTGGAACATTCATACACCCAAAAATCACTGTTTATCTCCTTCTCCCCACTATTTGCCCCCTCCCTGACTTGAGCGTCGGAGGGCCGGCGCCGGAGAACCCGGCCACCGGTTCGTGTGCAGGCACCCGGACGGAGGACGCCGCCAGCCAACGGATCGCCGCCCCGCTGCGAGGACCTGCTGCTCCTTCTCTCCGACCGCCCCGGACGGAGGACGCCGCCCGCCGACAGATCGCCGCCCCGCCGTGAGGACTAACAGTCGCTCCCTCTCCTCGGCCGAAGATTGCCCCCGGGTCCAATTTCCAGCAACAGTTGGCGCTAGAGGAAGGGCCCGAGTAGCAGTCATGAAGTTGAGAAGTAAGGGAGCCTCTAACGTCTCCCGGCGTCCCCCGCAAAGTCCTGAACACTCCGTCTAGAATTCTCCAACCCCGGCTGACCCAGCTCCTCAGGTCCAGCCGGAACAGTTCAATGCCCTGGTACAGCAAGTCCAGGCCCTGGCCGCCGCCGTTCAGGGCCTGCGGCGCGTGGAGGCTTTACCGGCACTTCCCCCGCAGGCCCAGGCCCCGCCGGAAAATCTCCCCAACGGCCCGGTTCTCCCCAGCCAAAATTTGCATGGCTCCTCCAGAGCCAACAATGGAGAACGAGCTTCTCCCCGGAGAGAGTTACCGGGAGAAGGTTTCGAACGGAGACCCCAACTTTCTGAGGCGGAGTCAGCCCCGGATCACCGTGAGCTAGCGCAAACCACAGCGACAATCCCACGGGTGGGGGAGCTCGACCGAAAAGTCGAGCATCTGGAGCGCCAGATTGCGGCACTCCACAGCAAGAAGGCAAGACAGGAAGGGGACTTTGAGTTCACTACCAAGTCCCCCTTCTCCCGCCAGATCGAGGACGAGCCGTTCCCGCGAGGTTCAAAATGCCTCAGGTGGAGCCCTACAGCGGAATCACTGACCCCCTCGACCACTTGGAGAGTTATCGGGCCCTCATGGCCCTACAAGGGTCCTCGGAGGCCATACTCTGCAAGGCCTTCCCAGCAACCCTCCGAGGGACCGCTCGGCTTTGGTTCTCTGGTCTGAAGCCGAACACGGTGTCCTCTTTTGAGCAGCTCGGCAGGCAGTTCGCCACCAACTTTGCTGCCAGCCGGCGCCAGCGACGGACATCAGACTCCCTCCTGGACATCAAGCAGAAGGAGGGGGAGTCCCTCAAAGAGTACCTGGACCGCTTTACCGCCGCCACATGGGAGGTTCGCGAGCTAGACCAGTCGATAGCCATGTCGGCTCTGAAGACTGGGGTCCGCTCCTACCGATTCCTCTTCTCCATCGAGAAGAGCTTTCCGGCCGACTTCACCGAAATGCTGGCCCGAGCCCGGAAGTACGCCAAGGCCGAGGAGGCAGTCGCCTCCAGGCGGGGGGCAATCGAGCCCACCTCGAAGAAGCGGAAGAAGCGCCGCGAGGAGCGCGGTCGACAAAGGAGCCGGTCTCCCCGCCGAGAGAAGAATCTCCCCAGACTGAGGAGCCCGCCCCGTCAGCAGGGGCGACCTCAGCAGAGGACACCTCCTCGTCCGAGGTCTCCACCACGGCCCCGGACGTACCAGGCGAGGTACGAGAACTATACACCCGTCAATGCTCCTCGGGCGGAGATCCTGATGGAAATTGAGGGTCGGGACTTCTTCCGACCCCCGCCTCCTATGCGAGACACGGGATTTCTCCGAAATTCCAGGAAGTACTGCCGCTTCCACCGAGATCGCGGGCACGACACGGAGGACTGCTTCCAACTCCGGGACGAGATAGAAGCGCTCATCAGACGGGGAGTACTCAACCGGTTCGTGAGGAACCGACATGAGGAAAGGAGGCCGGCGGAGAATGTCGCACCAACCGAAAATCCTGGCGGCAACAGGCCTATCGCCGGCACCATCAACATGATTGGGCGGACCTCGGCAGGAACAGCCGCCCAGGGAGCACCCCCGAAGCGCCCACGCACTGATGAAGTCATCTCGTTCTCGGACGAGGACTTAGAAGGGGTCGAGACCCCTCACGATGACGCTGTGGTCATCTCAATGATTGTAAATAGGTTTGATGTAAAGCGTGTCCTAGTTGACAATGGAAGCTCAGCCAACATTTTGTACTACCATGCCTACCAAAAAATGGGGTTGACAGAAGGACACCTCCGGAGAATCAATGCCCCGCTGGTCGGGTTTACCGGAGATGCGGTCCCGGTTGAAGGTGAGGCTAGTTTCCTTGTCACAGTTGGCCTCGCCCCCCGGGAGAGCACTGTGAGGATGGACTTCCTGGTGGTCCGTCTGCCCTCGGTCTACAACGCCATCCTTGGGCGCCCAGGGTTAAACGCCCTTCGAGCCGTGGTTTCAACTCGCCATTTGCTCATGCGGTTCCCCACCGGCCAAGGAGTGGGCGAGGTCCGCGGAGACCAACTGGTCGCCAAGCAATGCTACATGGCGGCCCACACAGTAAAGCAACCAGCCGAGGCACCAGACCGCCCGATGGGCCCTCCACTGCCCATAGAAACCCTCGATGCGAGGGACACCCTCTGGAAGAAGCAAGTAGAGCCCGGTGAGCTCCTTATTCAAATCCCACTACAAGAAAATTTTCCCGAGCTAACCGTGCAGGTTGGCTCCGGCCTCGGCGCCCATGAAAGGAATCGCCTCGTCAGCTTCCTGCGGGACAACGCTGACGTCTTCGCCTGGTCGCCCGCTGACGTGCCAGGAATTGACCCTGAGGTCATGGTCCACCGACTCCAGGTGAGGCCAACCAGCAGGCCTGTAAAGCAGAAGAAAAGAGGCTCCGCCCCTGAGCGACAACGAGCTGCGGCCGAGGAGGTGGACAAACTCCTCGGAGCCGGCTTCATCCGGGAGGTCTCCTACCCGGATTGGCTCGCCAACGTAGTCCTCGTAAAGAAGGCCAACGGAAAATGGCGTATGTGCGTGGACTACACCGACCTGAACAAGGCTTGCCCAAAAGACAGCTTCCCTCTCCCGAGCATCGACCAGCTCGTCGACTCCACTTCAGGACACCAACTGCTAACTTTTATGGACGCCTTTTCAGGATACAACCAAATCCGAATGGCGCCAGAAGACGAGGAGAAGACGGCCTTCATCACCGACAAGGGCACCTACTGCTACAAGGTGATGCCCTTTGGCCTGAAAAACGCTGGGGCCACCTATCAGAGACTGGTCAGCCAAATCTTTAAAGACCAGATCGGCCGGAACATGGAAGTCTATGTGGACGACATGCTGGTAAAGAGCCAAGCGGCGGAACACCACATAGCCGATCTCAACGAGACATTCGCCAAGCTCAGAAAATACCAAATGAAACTCAATCCGGCGAAGTGCGCGTTCGGAGTCACCTCGGGCAAGTTCCTGGGTTTTATAGTGACCCAACGCGGAATTGAAGCCAACCCGGAGAAAATCCGGGCACTGCAAGAGATGTCGCCTCCAAAGACAGTTAAGGAGGTGCAGCGGCTCGCGGGGCGGGTAGCCGCCCTGGGAAGGTTTGTTTTCCGATCAGCCGAGCGTTGCCTCCCCTTCTTCAAGAGCCTCAAACGGCCGAAAGACTTCCGGTGGACAGAAGAATGCCAGCAAGCCTTTGAAGAGCTTCGGAGCCTTCTGGCCTCTCCCCCGCTGCTCACCAAGCCCCAGAAGGGCGAAATTCTTTACTTATATCTGGCCGTCTCCCCAGCTGCAGTAAGCTCGGTCCTCGTCCGGGAAGAAGACAAGCTCCAAAAGCCGGTCTATTACACCAGCCGGGTCCTCAGGGATGCTGAGACCCGATATTCTAAACTTGAGAAGACCATCTTCGCTCTCATCATCTCGGCTCGGAGACTCAGGCCTTACTTCCAAGCCCACACGATAGCTATATTAACCGACCAGCCTATGAAGCAGATATTGCAGAGGTCGGATCGTGCGGGGAGGATCGCCAAATGGGCGGTCGAGCTCGGAAAATTCGACCTAGAATATCGGCCCAGGCCGGCTGTCAAAGCTCAGATACTCGCCGACTTCATCATGGAGTGCACCCTTCCGGACGACCCCGAGCCGCCATCTGAGTCCGTGGAGGAGACCCCGAAGCAGCCATGGGTCCTGCACTCGGATGGGTCTTCGACCCCGGGGGGCAGCGGGGCCGGACTTATCCTCACCAGTCCAGATGGAGTGGTGGCCGAGCAAGCTCTGCGCCTCGAGTTCCCGGCCTCGAACAATGAGGCCGAGTATGAGGCTCTCATCGCCGGGCTCAAGCTGGCGAAAGAACTAAAAGTGGGAGACCTGACGGCCTTCAGCGACTCCCAGCTGGTGGTGAATCAGGTCCAAGGAGATTTTGAAGCTAAAGAGCCATCCATGCAAAAGTATCTCCAAAAGGTGCGGGAACTCACATCTGCCCTGAATTCTTTCAATATTCAGTATATTCCCAGAGCGGAAAACCTCAGGGCAGACCAGCTATCCAAACTGGCCACCTCCCGCATGAGCGAGCTTCCCAAGGGAACAGCGCTCGAGTATCTTCGGGTCCCCAGCACGGAGGAACCCGAGCCCACTATGTGCATTGACTCCGAGCCAAGCTGGATCGACGGGCTCGTCTGCTATCTTCAGGACGGAACTCTACCTCATGACGAGATGGAGGCTCGCCGAATCAAGCGCCAGGCTCCCCGGTATGTCTTGTACGAGAATAAACTCTATCGACAATCATTTACTTCTCCCCTTCTCAGATGCCTCCGCCCCTCCGAGGCGGACTACGCCCTCCGAGAGGTCCATGAAGGGATCTGCGGAAATCACCTGGGGGTCGAGCCTTGGCCCATAAGATCCTGCGGCAGGGATACTACTGGCCCACACTCCAGAAGGACGCAACAGATTTCGTCCGCAAGTGCGATCGGTGCCAACGAAACGCCAATATCCAGCGCCGACCTTCAGCTCTGCTGACCTCCATCATCGCCCCCTGGCCGTTTGCCCAATGGGGGATCGACATCCTGGGGCCCTTTTCCCTGGCCACCGGACAGAGAAAGTTCCTGGTCGTCTCCATCGACTACTTCACCAAATGGGTCGAGGCCGAACCTGTTGCCCGGATCACCGAGCAAAAGATGCAGGACTTCGTGTGGAAGTCTATAATCTGCCGATTCGGACTACCCCGTATCCTTATATCTGACAATGGTCGACAATTTGACAATGTTCATTTCAGGGAGTTTTGCTCTGAGCTCGGCATTGATCATCGCTTCACCTAGGGGTGGCAAAATGTGACCCGACCCGCCAACCCGACCCGTGTTCGACCCGCCATAAACAGGTTTGGGTTTGGCCTAAACAGGTTCGGGTCGTAAACAGGTTGACCCGTTAAGCCTGTTTATTAATTGGGTCGGATACGGGTTTTATATGTCTGACCCGTGTAACCCGTTTAACCCGTTTAATTGTTGGGCTGATAGACAAGGGCCACAACCCACAAAGCCTAGGGCCGGCCCAACTCCCCGCCTCAGCCCGTTTTAGTTGCCTCGGCCCAACACACCGCGTTGGCCCAATTTAATATTTATCGCGTCCGCACAGTCTCCAACTCCAAGGCACAGTCCGTGACTTATCGATTGCCCGAGTTCCCGACTTCCCGTCTCCTACTCTTCTCCTTAGGGTTAGGATTTAGGGTTTGTGCTGCGCCGCCCGAGCTCCATTTGGCTATTCCCTCCCTCAGGTCAGGCCTTAGTCTCTCTCGAGCCTCTCCCCTCTCCTTCGGACCTTCGCCTCCACCCTCTCCTCCTCCGTGCCGACAACTTTGGCCTCCCCGTCGACGGCGATCGTGGCGGCTTGAGGACCACACTCCACCATCCGCGACCTCTCCTTAGTTAGGGACTTAGGGTTAGAGTTTGTGTGCCGCCCGAGCTCTATTCCCTCCCTCAGTCTTTCTCGAGTCTCTCCCCTTTGCTCTCCTTCGGATTCTTCGCCTCCCGAGCCCTCTCCTCCGGACCTCTGCCTCCGCCCTCTCCTCCCCTGTGCCGACAACTTCGGCCTCCCCATCGACGGCGACCGTGGCGGCTCGGATCCTCTGCTCTACCGAGGTAAGAAAGATCTATCTTTTCTTCTTTCTTCCTTTGATGTTTCAGTCTTTCCTCTTTTCTTTTTCTCAAAGAACTTAATTAAAAAGTCAGACCTTGTTCTTTTGTTAAGGTGTTTCCAATTCGTTTACAAGGATTTTTGTCGATAGTTGTGCAATCTGTGATGAAGTTGTTGTTTATTGCTGAGTTGCAATGATTATTCATCAAATTAATCACCATCTTTCGGCTGAGATTGCATAAACGTTTTGCTATTTTTTTTATTTTTTATTTGTTAGTCCGATAGATAAAATATGAATGCCATGAGGTATCTGATGCTCAGTCTAATCGATGGCTGTGCTTCTCGTTAGAGTGGCAGATAAGGAGACGAACAGGTCTTGCGACACTGGTTGCTCTTCTTCCATGAGCTTCCTGTTACTTTTACCCTGCTTACATCTTTCTGTTCGAATCCTTTAGAAAATTGTTTGAGGTGTTGAAGAAAATTAACCAAAATCAGTAAGAATTTTGAGAAAAAAATCTTTTCTTGCAGGTAAATTTTGATGATTGGCCTAAATGTTAATGTTTCAGGATGGTTATTCCCCTAGATTTGTTCCACTCAATCTAGCAAATGATTATTCTTTACCTTTGGCTGCTTGCAATTAGATATACTTTGAAAGGGTTCTCATTTAATTTCAACATTTGTGGAGGTTGATTTGTTTGGACAGCTGCTTTACATGAGGGTGATGTTGATGCTGAACATTTATGGTGTGCTTTTTCATGATGATTTTTTCATGATTTATCTCCACATAGCTTCATTCTTATAATCTTATGTTATTCAAAATAGCTATTTGATAGTTTCTTTTGCTAGATTCTTTTTTTGCACAGGTTGCTATTGTAAGTTTGTAACTTTGGGATAGCAAGAAAATTCATCTGGAGATTGCTAAGCAAAAGGAAATTCATCTTGATGTATGTAATGCTGTTTTTATTTTTATTCAATAATAGTCTAATAGCCATCCCTAGAGGGACAAGAGGTGGAGATATTAGGTGTTCAGTTGGTCTGATGATCTGGGTCTGTGATTCTTGGTTGTAGTTCTATTAGCCTGGCTTTGTTTGTTAGGGATGCATGGAGTTGGTGCAGGCAAATGGTACTTGATATTCTTGGTTGTATGCAATGCTGTTCAGCTCTTTGCTATTGCTCTCTTGTGCCCGATATGAACTTAAATTGTGATCTGAAGTTGGTGCAGGCAGCTGGTACTTGATCTGTTCGATCACATAACTTTTGTCCCCTTATATTGAGGTACCAAACTCTTTTCTCTCCTTATCTTTTCATTAATTTCCTGACATCTATTATCGCAACTTTTCTGCGATACGAGCTCTTTGATTTGTATTAATCAAGTTGTATTAATCAACTTTTTTGCGATACAGGCTCTTTTCTACGATACGCTGCTGCTTTCTGGGTTATAGAAATATCGTGTTTTAGCAGCCACATTTTTGTCAGTGTTTATATTCTTGTGATTGAAAACTGACTACCTGTTCTCTTCACCATTTCTACAGTAAGTTACAGAGTGATGTTTTGAGGGAAGCAATCTCTCAGATTGCAAATGATTCTCGAGAGAAGAAGCGCAATTTTACTGAAACCATTGAGCTACAAATTGGTCTGAAAAACTATGACCCCCAAAAAGATAAGCATTTCAGCAGATCTTATGTTTACCTAATATAATTTTTAATGGCAAACATCATACAAATAACTTGTCCAATGCATTTGAATTCAGGGCCTGGTTGTTCTTCTATTGTCTATGGAGAGGCAGAGGAACTTGGACCTTTCTTAATACAAAAAGGCATGCCAGAGCTCAAATTCAACAAGCATTCTTGGAACCGGAGGAATTGCGACTCATCACTCGCCTATAGGCCCTATACTGGTAAGCTCATCACTTGTAAGCTGTGAAATACATATTATTGATTTAAATAACTTAGGGACGAGATCATTAAACTACATCTGCATTATATCTGTTGATGAACAATGTATGAAGAAAAATGAAAACATCTAGTAGCTCATTTTCATTAATTACAATTTGCAGCAACAAAATATTATACTAATGCTTGATTATGTCTTCTGCAGACAGAGAAAATAGGGCTTGACTATATGGATGTTGAAGCACTAAAAAAATGAATAAAAACAAGAAGCTGGTCAAAAAGCTTGCTAAGAAGTACCATGCTTTCCTAGCATCAGAGGCCATCATGTATATTGATATTTGTTCTATGTGAAGCAGATTTTCTTTTCGGGCTATTCCATATGTAAATTTGGATGATTTGACTTGTATTCCTTATCTTTGTAAAGATTAAATATTTTTTGAATATTGTTGGTATTAGATGAATGAATAAATACTTGTATTCCTTATGTTCAGCTTTTTGTAAAGATTGAATGCTTTTTTAATGTCAATGATGTTGGGACAAGATTTTTGTAATGTTTTCTAAATTTACCTTCTTTTTTTTCTTGTGCTGCTTAATGTATAAAACAGGTTGGATCGGATTGGGTTGGGCTAAGGTCTAAGGCTAAGAGCCTAAGTGGTTATTGGTTAGTGGTTACCTATTTATTAAACAGGTTTGGTTGGGCAGGTTAAATAGGTTCAAACAGGTTAAACGGGTCGGGTTGGGCAGGTTAAATAGGTTGGGTTGGGCAGGTTAAACAGGTCGGGTTGGGCAGGTTAAACAGGTTTAAACGGGTCGGTTAGGCAAACAGGTTAAACAGGTCGGGTCGGGTTGGGCAAACAGGTTACCTGTTAATTAAACAGGTTAAACGGGTCGGGTCGGGTTACCTGTTTAATAAACAGGTCGGGTTCAGGTTGTAATTTCTGACCTGTTTAATAAACAGGTCAGGTTCAGGTTTATGATTTTCTGACCCGATCTGTATCTGACCCGACCTGTTTATGCCTGACCCGACCCGATTGCCACCCCTAGCTTCACCTCGGTTGCCCATCCCCAGACAAACGGGGAAACTGAGGTAACTAACCGAACTATTTTGCAGGGACTCAAAGCTAGGCTTGATCGGTCCAAAGGACAGTGGGTCGAGGACTTGTACAATGTCCTTTGGGCGTACCGGACCACATTCCGACTGCCCACGGGAGAGACCCCCTTCAACCTAGCATACGGCACTGAGGCCGTCATCCCATTGGAGATCGACTTGCCTTCTCCGAGGGTGGAGCATTACGACCCCGATACCAATTCCTCCCAGCTCAGGAGCAATTTGGACCTCGTCGAAGAGACAAGAGAGGTCGCCCGGGTGCGCATGGCGAGATATCAACAGCGAACGGCCCAATACTACAACTCCAGAGTTAAGCCCAAACTCTTCAAAGTAGGGGACCTCGTCCTCAGGAAAGCCGAGGCTTCTCAACCAACCGAGCAAGGAAAGCTCGCCCCAAACTGGGAAGGACCGTATCAAATCGCCCGGGTACAACGGCCAGGGGCGTACAAATTGAAGTCCCTGGAAGGGACTCTGATCCCACGAAGCTGGAACTCCGAGAATTTACGAATGTACTACCAGTGAGACCCCAAGGGGCTCAAGATAATCAGGATAATGGGCTCAGCTCCTTTTTCTGCAAATATTTCTCTCATTTTGATGACTGTAATCCTCTTCTAATATTGGGTCGTCTGTGATCCTCAGATTCCCCGGCCAAAATCGGGATGCCTCGAGGCTCGACCGTAGAGTCCCAAACTCCCTCGACCTCGGGAAGAATCGCAGGACGGTGAAACGTCGACTGGTGCAAGATTCCTCGACTAAGGTCGAGATGCCCCGAGTGTCGACAGTGCGTGCCCAGACCCCTCGACACTTCGGGAAGACGGGGTAGTACCTTCGCAGTCCCCCGTGGCGCTCAACACCAACAACGGGGTAGTACCTTCGCGGCCCCCCGTAGCGCCTCCTCGACTAAGGTCGGGATGCCCCGAGGGTCGACCGTAGAGAATCAGACTCCCTCGACCTCGGGAAGGCGCCGTGAGGGGTGGAAAGGGTGGCTCCACCCGGGGCGCCACAAAGTGGACCCCCGGGAGCGGTCGACGATCCCCGATCCCCGAAGCGAGCGATCCCTCGACTAAGGTCGGGATGCCCCGAGGGTCGACCGTAGAGAACCAGACTCCCTCGACCTCGGGAAGGCGCCGTGAGGGGTGGAAAGGGTGGCTCCACCCGGGGCGCCACAAAGTGGACCCCCGGGAGCGGTCGACGATCCCCGATCCCCGAAGCGAGCGATCCCTCGACCAAGGTCGGGATGCCCCGAGGGTCGACCGTAGAGAACCAGACTCCCTCGACCTCGGAAAGCGTCGCCGGTCGGTAGAGCGTGCCCAGACCAACCGACCTGACGAACGATCCCTCGACTAAGGTCGGGATGCCCCGAGGGTCGACCGTAGAGAACCAGACTCCCTCGACCTCGGGAAGGCGCCGTGAGGGGTGGAAAGGGTGGCTCCACCCGGGGCGCCACAAAGTGGACCCCCGGGAGCGGTCGACGATCCCCGATCCCCGAAGCGAACGATCCCTCGACTAAGGTCGGGATGCCCCGAGGGTCGACCATAGAGAACCAGACTCCCTCGACCTCGGGAAGCGTCGCCGATCGGTAGAGCGTACCCAGACCAGCCGACCTGACGAACGATCCCTCGACTAAGGTCGGGATGCCCCGAGGGTCGACCGTAGAGAACCAGACTCCCTCGACCTCGGAAAGGCGCCGTGAGGGGTGGAAAGGGTGGCTCCACCCGGGGCGCCACAAAGTGGACCCCCGGGAGCGGTCGACGATCCCCGATCCCCGAAGCGAGCGATCCCTCGACTAAGGTCGGGATGCCCCGAGGGTCGACCGTAGAGAACCAGACTCCCTCGACCTCGGGAAGCGTCGCCGGTCGGTAGAGCGTGCCCAGACCAGCTGACCTGACGAACGATCCCTCGACTAAGGTCGAGATGCCCCGAGGGTCGACCGTAGAGAACCAGACTCCCTCGACCTCGGGAGGTATCACAGGTCAGCAAAGCGTCCACGAACCCGCCGACCTGACGTGGGATCCCTCGACCAAGGTTGAGGCGCTCCGAGGTCCGACCATAGGGTCTTAAGCCCCCTCGATCTCAAAAAGGGCTACAAATCAACAGAGCCTCCCCAGATCCTCTCAACTCCGGCAGGAGTCGCCGGGTCCATGGGAAGCCCGAGCCCCTTTTACAAGTCAAAAATGACTCCGGAGGTCGACGAGGAAGGGAAGCGACCTACTCCACCATGCGAAGCATGACCCCGAGAATGCAAGAGGTACACCCAACTAGACGCCCTCCTTGTCAAATTTTATCTACATATTGCCGAGCGGGATCTCGTCCAATGTTGGAGTCTTATTTTGCCCCAAAGCCGGGCTTTTTCGCTGGGTCGGCTTAAGACCGACCTCCCAACTTCATCATGCCTGCTCTGTTCGTCAAGTCTCCGCAATCCGTACTAAGGCTTCATAAAGTAGGGCCCAACTCGGCTCTTCTAAGTAAACTCCGACGTCCAGCTGAGAAAGTGGTCCCGGCCACGAATGTACCAGCCAAGCACAGGTACCAAGGCAATCTTTGGGAATCCCAGTCTTGTTCACCGAAATCTCGGCAGGGTCCGAGAACGATAACTATGAAAACCTTCGGCAATAACTTGTTTATTAGCCCGCGCTCCCTATGAGAGGTTCAGAGTTGAGTTCGGAAACCCGACTAAACTCCCCGAATAGCGGCACGAATAGACCTATTCCGGTCCCACTTGAAGGGCTAAGGCCCGACCTCGGTGCCTTAAGATTTTCCTAAAGGCCAAACGTGGCAACTCCCACGACTCTAAGATCCGAGTTATAGGACTTAGAGAAATTTTCTAGAAACCTAAGCTCGGAGCTCCCTTTGGTCGAGACGACTGGAATCCGAGAAGGCTAAGATATAGCCAGGGAAAAGGGCAGCTTCGTTAAGCAGCCCAAAGATTAAAATACGAAGTTAGAGGTCGTCGAGGCGGTTAGCTAAGGTTCTAGCCTCATCCACGACAACAGAGGGAAAGATGAACACAGAATGACAAAAACATTTCTTCATTAACAAAGGGCCGGAAGGCCAATTACAAAATTGGAAGTCGGCCACTCAAGGGCCGACCCCGGATACAATGAAAAAGAAAAGAAAAATATGCTTAAGTCCTAAGCGGCGGGAGCCACATCCGGGGGGTCATTCGGCACATTGATGACCTCATGATCTTCCTCCGGAACAGGCTCGGGGCCGGGAGCAGGAGCTTCGGGCGCCGCCTCCGGGACAGCGTCGATCTCGGCCACCGGAGCCGCCTCCATGACACCGTCCGCCTCGGCTACCCCCGTCGAAGGCTCGGCGGGGTCCTGCTCGTATATTCCCGCCTCGGACGTCAGGATGGCAGGAAGGGCTTGCACGTCAGACCCCCAGCCCCGGTCCTCCCTCGGACGGACCGTCGAGAAGTCGTACTGAGGGCAGTACCGGCGCACCTGCTCCCGGAAGTTCTCGAAGCCTCGAAGGAAACCGTCGACCGTCTCCTCCTCCAACATGTCGTGGAACTCTTGCGACTCTTTGAAGAGTTCCACAGCATGCTCGGCTCGTTCGAGGGCCCTCCTCTCCCGGGCCTCAAGTTGCCCGAGTCGGAGGCGCAAGACCCTCTCCTCATACTCGAGGGCCGCGACCCTGGCCTGGACCTCCCCTAAGCGCGCCTCCGTGCCGCGCATGGTTGCCCTGGTCAGGGCATGAGCCGCTTTCTCCTCCTCGAGCGCCCCCACCATGGCAAGGCGCTCAGCCTCGGTGGCTGTCCACCGAGCCTCGGCCGCGGCCAACGCCGCCTCCAGCTCGGCGACTCTTTTCTTGGCCGGCTCCAGTTGCTGGCCGAGCTGTTGAACTTCTTCCCGATACCCATGGGCGATGAACGCCATGGTGTCGAGCTCGAGAATATGCTGAAAAGAAAGAAACGAGGGTATTGTGAGTTGAAAAGCACATATGTACGCTAAAAACTCGGAGAAATTAAGAAGGAAGCTTACCCGGGCGGTGTTGCAGTAAGCACTGCCGACGACCTCCTCCAGCGAAATACCCCGGAACACGGCCCGGTCCGCTGGAAGCACCGCACGCCGCAATATGGAGCGTGCGACCTCGGCATCTTGAAAGGCCGAGCGCCCCTCGGGAATAGAAGAGTCCGGCTCGACCGACTCTTCTCGGAAAGCCCGGGAAGAGCTCGGCACGATCGAACCCGAGGTCCCGGAGCCGCTCGCCTCGGTGCCTCGGGTAAGCCCGGGTCCTGGCTGCTGCGGCCGGACCACGGACGGCTCCTCCCGCTGGGAAAGGGGGGTAGGGCAAGGAGGGGCCGACGAGCCCGCATCACCAACAACCCGCTCCCGCCTCGGGTCGGCTGCAGGGGCCCCCGCCTCGGGGCCACTCATCCCGGCCGACGAAGAAGCGTCGTCCGTCCTCGCCCTCTTCCGAGGCTGGGGCGCAGCACCCCCGGCCTCGGCCTCTCGCCTCCTCAGGCGAGAGAAAAGTGATGTGTTGCTGGTCGGCATGCGTGGAATATCTGAAATCAAGAATTTTGTTAAGAGTCAGACCCGTGACCGTAAAGACGGAGAACAAGAAATAAATAAATAGAATAATGCAACCGCCCTTACCCTCGGGGCGCGCCGAGCTCAGACCCACGCTCGCCAGGGCGTCCTCCCGCAGGAGCTCGGTCAGGTCGTTGCCCCTCCCGAGGGCTCGCAAAGAGTCCAGGGTCCTCAGCTCCCTCCCCGTGGGCTCGGAGAGTTTGTTGAGGGCCTTCAGCCGAGGGTGTCCCCACCTTGGCTTGAACCCCCAAGGCGCCGCAGACGCCAGAAAGAAAAACTTCCTCTTCCACTCGTGAATCGAGGAAGGGGCGCCCCGGAAGAGTGACATACCGCCCCGAAAGGCGAAATACAACCACCCTACGTCCGCCGGGTTTTTCTTTAACAGAAAACACCGGCGAAAAAGGCCTACCGAAATCGGGATCCCGTGCCCGAGGCACAGGGATAAAAACCCGATTATGGTCCTCCATGAGTTCGGAGCCAACTGCGCCGGGATGAGCTGGTACTCGGCCAGCAAGTTGCTCACGAACTCATGAGCGGGAAAACGCAGGCCCGCCCAAAGTGTCTCGCGGTAAACCGCGATCCGACCTGGGGGCGGCTGCGTCACCCTGTCTTCCGGCCCTGCGGTTTCAAGGCGAAACCCGGGCTGGAAGAAGAAATGGGAGCGGATTAACTCCAGCTCCTCTTCCGACAGACTCGACCCAACCTCTTCGGGACCGGAACCCATTCTCACAGAAGAGTGGAGTAAAAGTTAAGAGTAGAAAATGGAAGTTGACGAGGAGGAGAAAAGAGGAAACCCTAGTGAAAACAGGAAGAAAACTTACTGGACATTGCCGGAAATCGCTCCGGGCACCACCAGCAAGATTCAGCTGAGGGAGGAAGCAGGGGGGAAAGACGACGAAAATAAGAGGCAGCCAAACAAGACCTTTAGGGCAGACTCGTGGGGTTTATATAGACCCCCCTGACGGCCCAGATCGACGGGATCGGTTCCCATCCCCCCGACCGGGTTGCGCCGCGTGTCGACCTCAGAAGCCGAGGCACCGTATTCACTCCGGTTTAATAAATCGGATACGAAATCGAAGCGTTGTCCCATCGGATCTCGGGGCCTCATCATGGGTCCACAGAGTCAAATCGTCTTGAGGAACGAGCGGACGTAACCCCCGCTCCCCTCGTTTAATAAGATCTGGGACACGTGGAGCTCCGATAAGGCCTCCACTTCTTCGGAATTATGGTCCAGTAACATGAAATCGAAAGCGTCCGACCTCGGGTCGCGCCGCGTGTCCGTTTCAAACCCCGTAACGGCACACCCATTAATGAGCCAGAAACGTCGATTACGGAATCGAGACACCGCCTCGACGAGCTCGAGGTCCCCTATCATTAATCCGCCGTAAAATGATCCTGGCAATTCAAGAAGCATGATGATACGAGCTCCATCATTAGCTCACCGAATAAAGCAGCCTCGAGACGCCAAAGGGCGCATATCTCACCATGAAAGCTCCGGAAACCACAAGGGGGCGGGCGAGACATTCCCCCCAACCATAGTGACAGACTTTACTTCCCACGTCCGAGCCCCACAAGCCGCTCGAACTCGGAAGTCGGGGGGTAGTGTTGGGGGGAATAAAGTTTCCCCCCAAATGACATAAATGCCCCTAAGAAGCCGTACAACCTCCGACCCCGGACAGCCGAAGTCAGCGTCCGACCTCGGAACGATCGGCCACAATACGACCGACCCCGAAACCTCCGACCTAAGAGAAACCCCGATGTCCGAGGACCGTACTCTAACACCCCTCCGGCATTTATTGCACATGGTCGCTGTAATCTTCCGGCACACTCAACAATAAGTGCGGATCTCCGGCTTACTCCACCATTAATGCGGATCTCCGGCTTACTCCATAATAAATGCGGATCTCCGACTTACTCCACAATAAATGCGCATGGCTCCTGACATCTACGGATCCCCAGCTCTCCACGGCAAATCGACCCAGCAGGGTCTAGTCAACTATGATAAGTCTCTGATCTCGGCCATGCCGCCGACATCAGTGCAATGATTCGCCTGACCGAGCGCCGACCTGAACAACATGCCAAGCCGTACTACGGCCTCGCCCTGTTACATCACAGGTAAACCGACCCCCGCATATAAAAGGGAGCCTTGGCCTCTCAAGAGGGGATTGGAACATTCATACACCCAAAAATCACTGTTTATCTCCTTCTCCCCACTATTTGCCCCCTCCCTGACTTGAGCGTCGGAGGGCCGGCGCCGGAGAACCCGGCCACCGATTCGTGTGCAGGCACCCGGACGGAGGACGCCGCCAGCCAACGGATCGCCGCCCCGCTGCGAGGACCTGCTGTTCCTTCTCTCCGACCGCCCCGGATGGAGGACGCCGCCCGCCGACAGATCGCCGCCCCGCCGTGAGGACTAACAGTCGCTCCCTCTCCTCGGCCGAAGATTGCCCCCGGGTCCAATTTCCAGCAACAGGTATCATACTTTGCTGTGTTTAGAAGAAAGGGAGAGAAGAATAGAATGAGAAAATAGAGTCATTTCTTTAGAATCTATTAATTCATTTGGGAGTTCATTCAGACGGATTTTGTCTTCATTAAGGATCACTCTTGTGCCATATTTTTCCTAGAGTTCAAGGGCCAGGAAAGAATCTCCTTAAATATTTCCTTTACTATCTCCTCTCGTGATAAAGCAAACAATCTTTGCAATGTCGTCACAGGAAGCGCAGGTTTTAAAACTGAACGGAATAAGTCCTTGTCACCATATGATTCCTCTCAAAGTGCAAATCAATGGTGTCATTTTTTGTTTGGATCCCAGTCCTGACCAAAACTTTTTACGTTATTCCGACGCCCCAGTCTGATCTAGCTCACTCCCGGCCATCGACATCTGACCGGTCCAGAAAATTATTCAAGAGTGATTTGCCATGAATGAAGCTATCTAATACGCAGCTCTATTGGCCTTCCTATAGACATGCTTGATGCGGAAGGCGACGTTACTACCTACTATGCCCAAAATGTCTCAGAGCAGTGGATGGCAGCCACCATGTTACTAGTATACTCTTGAATCTAGCCGATCACCATAGTGGATGACAACCACTCAAAATTACGTTACACGCTGAGCAAGACATAGACCAACCCAAACTGCCCTCAGCTTCGTCCCAAAAACAAAAATGTCGAAAATTTGGTACCCACTGGCCGCCACTACTCTAGAGTCATATTTTGTGAGTCAGACCGCTTCAAAAACATTCAAAACTTCCAAACCCAGACTCTTGTTCTTTTTTTTTTTTTTGCCAATAAAAAGGGGAAGAGGGGAGGAAGGGACAAGCCCACCCTGCGTAGCAGCCCCCACTGGGCCTCCACCCCGCCAGGAGAATGTTCGATGCGGGCAGAAATGACCGTATGTTGGGCACCCCGGCCGGTTTTACTCATACCCTCCCCACCCGTGGGCCGGCTCGGTTACCCGACCCGACCCTCCGTGTGAGTACGTCACACCTGGCACCACTCAGGCTACCAGCCGACCAGTAGCGTTTCCAGACCCCGTGTCCAGGCGTGGGGCATCCGGTCTCCAAATTTAATCGACGCCCGCGCGTTTCGAACCTGGAACCACTTGGTTGGAAGCAAACGCCCCGTTCCAACTGGGCTACCACCTTGGTGGCCAGACTCTTGTTCTTCCACCGTTTTCGGAGCCAAACAAACTGCCCCACCTATCCAGCCGACAGCTTTCAGGACACCAGCAAAGGCGATTGAATCATGACCGTCCACCGCTGTTGATCCTATACGTTCTCATACCAAAAAAACAAGAGAGATATATTTCAGTCACGATAAAACATCCGCCCGGCCCGGCCCGGCCCAAGCCGTCGCTAATACCGTTTTTCACTTGTCCGGTTCTTCCTACGATTTTTGATGGATTAGACTACCGCAGGGTGCAGTGGTTTTAGATGATCCCATTTAGATTACCAAAGGCCTCTGGAAGAATCTTCGTAGCCACTCCATCCCCCTCTACTCCATGGGCCTCCTCCCTTTCGCGCTCTCACATCTCCATTCGGCCCACGAAAAAAACAAGTGAGATATTGTAAATATCCACCCGAACCAAAAATTTCCAGGCTGGCTCAAGCTGTCCACAATACAGTTTTTTTTTTTTTAATCATGAATGTGAACCAAATAATATCGGATCTATTTTTATCTGAAACAATCTGAATATAGATAAAAATTTAAGCATCTTACTAATATTTGTATACATATCCAAAAAAAAATGTATATGGATATAAATAGAGAAACTATTTGATCTGTATCTGAATATTCGTTTAAATTTGTAACTCTATTTAATTTTATATAACACTCATGAATTTTTAAGAGAATAAATAACTGAATTAATATGCTATAAAATTGATTTATCATCCATGTAGTAATATTTTTGATTTAGTGGTCATAGAGTTTAATTATCCGATTTATATCTGTACTTTTGGTATCAAATATATATTTCATATCTATTTAAAATAAAAATAAATATGAATTTTTTATCCAACTAACATTCATATCTATATCTGTATTTGTCTAATAAAATAATTATAGATATGGATATATTAGTATCTGATTTATATAGAATCAGATTTCAGCCTTGGTTTTTTGAACTCCGCAAGATTCCAATCCAAATCTGCTCCCCTACCCCCTCTATTGTCACTCTTCTCTCTCAGCATCTCGTTCCGGCCCACTCTACCCATCTCCAAGACTCCAACCCGCCCTTAGAAAACCACAGGAGGATTCTCCTACCCCGTCGTCCTCCATTGCCACTCCTCTATGTCTCTATCTCTTTTCGGCCCACGAAAAAAATAAGACAGTTCTCCAAATCTCTCGGTGTCCCATCCGGCCCAAGAAAGAACAACAAAGAGATTATTTTTTTAGTCAATATAAAGTGCTTGTCCCGAGTAAAGATGGCAATCAACTAGATGGGTCAGATACAGATCGGACTAGATGCAGGTCGGATCGAAAATTTATCAACCCAAATCTGACTTGTTTATTAAATGGTCAAATTTTCAAATCTGAATCCGATTTTTTTTATTAAATAGGTAATCCAACTGGGCCAATATAACTCATTTATTAAACATGTTAGACGGCTTTTTAACGAATTAAATAGATTTAAACAGGTTAAACAAGTCGGATTAAACATGTTAGAAATAAGTTAAACATGTTTCAAATAGTTTAAACATATTTTAAATAGGTTAAACTGATCGAGTTAAGTTAAACATGTTTCAAATAGTTTAAACATATTTTAAATAGGTTAAACTGATCAGGTTATAGTTCGACCTAATTATTAAATAAATTAAAATAAATTAAATAAATCAAAAATTTAAATCTAAACTTAATTTATTTAATAAATAGATTTAGATATATTGCTGTTTTTATGATCTATACATATTTATATCAAACCTAAATTTTTTTAAAAGCGGGTCATTTGTGGATTGGCAAATAAAATTACAAATTGACTATCCGGTAGAGGACTCAATCGTATTTTACGGCGGTTTGAGATTGACTGGGAGTCATATGCAGTAGATTCCCAGGGGCTGTCGGGGGGCATTGTGGCTCTGTGGAAGCGGGGTGTGGCTACAGTTGACGTATTCCACAACTGCTCCCAACAGGTCATCATGATCATCTCGGAACCTAATGCTGCACCGTGGATCTTGTGCGGAGTGTATGCTAGTACAAACCATCGGACCAGGAGGGTTCTGTGGGATGAGCTCACCCACTTAATTGCTCAGGGACTTCCGTCTGCGATGGTGGGTGACTTCAATTGCATCTTGGAGGAGAGTGAGAAATGAGGAGGCAGGGCCTTCACTGACACTGTGGATAGAAGGGAGTTCCGCGATTGCAATCCTCTCGCGTAACGGCCTAGTAGATCTGGATTTCTCCGGTCCGCGTTTCACTTGGTGTAACAACCAATCCGGACGAGCTAGGGTGTGGGAGCGACTGGATAGGGCTGTTGCTTCCACTGACTGGCTCATCAGATTTCCATCCTATAGGGTTAGTCATCTTTCTCGGATTGCTTCGAATCATTGTCCTTTGCTGTTTTCGACGGTATCAGGTTCGAGTCACCAGAGCCCATTCCGTTTCGAGAAGGTCTGGCTATCCTTTCCTCAATTCTGGAACATTGTCCGGGGAGCTTGGGGCCTGCCGGTCCGCGGTAACGCCATGCAGAAGGTTTCACGAAAACTGGAGTTGACCAAGCGACGGCTACGTCGCTGGAACCGTGAGGTCGTAGGTGATATTTTTAGGAAGCTGGAGGATGTGGAGGCTGCGATTGCTGACCTCCAAAGTAGGAAAGATCAGATGGGCGCGCTCCCCGAGGCTGATATGGTGAGCCTCTGGGGTCTTCTCGCCACCCACCACTCGATCCTGCGTCAACATGAGATCTTCTGGAGACAAAAATCCAGAATTCAGTGGGTCAGAGAGAGTGACCGGAACACTAGTTTCTTTCACCGATCGACGGTTATTAGAAGGCAGAGGAACACTATTCGTTCCTTGCGGGATGAGCGGGGCCACTGGGTGGAGGATGATTCGGCGATCAGCCATATCCTACTCGAGTTCTTTCGCTCCCGTTGGACGGAGGATAGTGGGTCTGACGTCGCCGGCCTGCTCCCGAGAGCTGAATCCCATATCGGGGTGGCTGAGAATGCACTGTTGGTTCGACCAGTGACGGAGGGGGAGGTGCGAGAGGCTGTCTGGGCACTGGGTGAGGACAGGGCTCCGGGCCTAGATGGCTTCCCTTCTTTCTTTTTCCGGAGATACTGGAGTATCGTCTGGATCGCAGTGGTAGAAGCGGTCTTGTGTTTCTTTAGTCGGTCAGGTATGCCTGACGACTAGAAGGCCACATTTGTCACGCTGATACCTAAGCGAGCGGATGCGTCCGAGCCGAGCCACTTTAGACCGATCAGTTTGTGCACTACTTTATACAAAGTTGTGGCAAGAATACTGATGGATCGTATGAAGCCCTTTCTCTCCAGCATTATTTGTTAAGAGCAAGGTGCTTTTGTTGAAGGTAGGAGCATTTCCGATAACGTTATGGTGGCCCAAGAGATGATGTGGGATCTTCGACGGGCCCCAAAGCGATGAAGCCTGATGGCTATCAAGCTGGATATGGAACGAGCTTACGATAGAATCAGGTGGAGTTTTCTTAGGCTAGCTTTGGAGAGTCTGGGTTTCTATGAGACCTGAATTGGTAGGGTTATGGGGTGTGTCCGGAGTCCGTAGTTTTCTATCTTGATCAACGGCTCTCCGTCTCCACTCTTTAGTTCTACTATGGGGCTTCGGCAGGGATGCCCGCTATCCCCGTACTTGTTCATCATCTGTTCTGATGTCTTATCTCGATCACTGCGGGCTACGTGTGCCGCCGGAGAGTTGGAGGCTTACGTCCCAGCTCTAGGGGCCCAGCCGATATCACATTTACTTTTTGCCGATGACTGCCTCCTCCTGACGCGTGCCCGCGTAGCAGATGCCCAGGCTATTAGGCGAGCTTTGGCCGCCTATTGCTATGCATCTGGTCAGAGAGTGAATGTCCAGAAATCCTCCATCTCCTTTAGCCCGAGTTCACTACCCGGGGTTCGACGTGAGATTCGGAGGATTCTGGAGATGCCCGAGCAGGACGGGACCTGGACATACCTGGGTGTTCCGATCACAGGTAGGAGACTGCGTGTATCCGAGTGCTCCGGGATGGTGCAACGGGTCCAGAGTAGGCTAGAGGGCTGGCGGGCAGCGTCTCTATCTATGATGGGTAGAGTAATGCTGATTAGATCTGTTTGGGGCTCTATGCCTATCTATCTCATGACCAACATGGTGGTACCAAGATCAGTCCTACTGAAGATCGAGCGACTGATTCGGGGCTTCTTATGGGGCTCGCATGGTGGGGGCCGTGGGGTGCACCTGGTGGCATGGGAGAGTATCTGCCTCCCTCTTAGGGAGAGTGGCCTTGGGGTGTTGTCTCTCCTGGAGAGACAAGAGCTGCTCCTCGCCCGGCATGCTTCCCGCTTCATCCTGGAGCCGCAGGGTTTCTGGAGCCGGATCATGACTGCCCGCTATGGGGGTAGGCCAGGAGGGCGGGGTTCGAGGAGAGCAGAGATGTTCCTTTTTATGGCGTGAGATAGCGAGATATGTGCTTATGGTGTCGGATCACACCCGATGGCTGATAGGCGACGGCCGCAGCATCGATGTGACTGGGGACCCATGGGTTGATGGCCTCCCCCTGCGCCGTTGGCCGACTACTGTTAGTGTCGAGGCTGGAGAGGGTTTACATGTCTGTGATCTTATGACCCCCGGGGAGGCCGGCTGGGACGAGATTCGATTAGCCCGTTTCTTCGGGGAGCATCTGGCGGAGCGGATTCGCTCCCTCCCTCTGCCACAGAGCGGTGGACCAGATGTACGAGTGTGGAGTTTCTCGACCAATCCCAGAGTCAGGATGGGTGTCCTTTCCCGCATTCTTAGGCGGGAGTACGAGCCTGGTCCTGATTGTGCCTGGATCTGGCGATTGGGCCTCCTCCCGAGGGTTGCGTTGTTCCTTTGGAAGGTGGTCTGGGACCGTCTTCCAACGAGAGCAGTACTTGGTGGACGAGGATTGAGGATCCCCCTGGAGTGTGGGGTTTGCGGTGTGGCCGAGATGGTCGACCATGCCTTGTTTCGGTGCTCATGGGTGAGAGATACTTGGCGTCTGGCAGGGGTTCCGCAGCCGGTGTGGAGCTGTAGGGACCAGTTCTTACATGCCATGCGCCAGGGCTCGGAGTCTCCGGCACTTCGTATATTCGGCGAACGATGTATATCGCCGAGATTCGTGGTCGAGAGTGCCCGTAGTCAGGCGGCAAAGATGTGTCACATCTCCACCGCCGGAGGGACCTTGACAGCTCAGGACATCTGGGGCTCCCACCCTGCTTCGGCAGTATCCCGCACGGTGTTTTTCACCTGGGAGCCCCCACCCCCGAGTTTCCTCAAGGTCAACTTTGATGGGTCAGTCCTGGATGGTGGCACGAGGGGAGGTGCGGGTTTCGTCATTCGGGACCCTTTCACTAGGGTTGTGGTTGCTGGTGGCAGTCATTTATTTGACACCTCGGTTCCGAGCGCAGAGCTGAGAGCTGCCTGGGCGGGCCTACGACATGCCCGGTGTGTGTTACAGGCTAGGTCTATCATCCTAGAGGGTGATTCAGCCACCGTTATCAGTTGGATCTGAGAGGGTCCTAGGGGTGACGACAGTGACCACCCATTGCTCCGTGACATTTGGGCTATGGCGAGGGATGGATGGGCCTTTCAGGCCAAGCATATCTACCGTGAAGCCAATGGTGTTGCGGATTGGGTGGCTGCGTATGTAGCTCGTCATTCCGGAGACACCTTGTGGACTGAAGATGGGGAGCTGCCTTTGGCACTTCGAGGTATCCTATTTTTTGACTTTATTGGGTGTATCCGTACCCGTCAGGTATGATCCACCCGTATTAGCAAAAAAAAAATAATAATAATAAAAAATAATAAAATTACAAACCTTGGTCCAAATCAAGAAATCCACGCCCGGGCCGGCCGAAGCCGTCCCCAGTACCGGATTTTAACTTCTCCCGGCTCGGAGACAACTTTAAAAATCGCCGAGTTTTTCAATTCCCCGCTCTCGTCCATTGCCCCTCCCCTCCCCAACTCCACCCCCCCCCTCGCTCTCTCATTCTCTCTGGGAATCTCCTTCCGGCGTTCGATCCGCAGATCTAAGCTGTCCAGGATCGCTGCTCGCTGTCTGGTTTAATACCTCGTTTTCTTTGATTCTTGAGTGTTTTGCTTTTCTAGGTTGCAATTTTGCTTACGATTCTGGATTCAGTGATTTTGAGTTAGATTCGCTCTTCTTGATGCCTCTGGGATTTCGATCTGTGGATTCTTGTTGGTTTTCCGTAATTTTATTCTGAAAAAAAATAATTGTTCTTTCGCTCGGAATTGAGCCAGGAAACGCTTTTCTTGATGATTCTAGGATTAGGTCTTCAATCCTTGCGCTTCGTGTCTCTCTCTCACATCGATTCGATTCTAAGACAACCTTATATCTTAAACTGTTCGACTGACATCTGAACTCTCTGTCCAGGTTTTGTCCTTCTTAGTGACTAGATACTCTCGGATTTTCCGTTAGTACTCGTTCTAATTTTTGTTTTTCAGGTGCTTCGGAGCGTTAGGATAGTTCTTGATTTGTGTTTTGTTAGGATTTCTTGGTGGGTTTCGGGATGGATAGCTCCGAGGTTGGTAGGACTTCACCGGAAGCTCGGAGGCCGTATGGTGTAACGAAACCAATCTCCGCCGCCGGGCCAACAGTGGAAGATCTCCAGAGAACTGTGGAATTAGACAATGTATGTTTCTTTCACTCTTCTTTGCCTCTTATATCTAGTCATTTCTTATTTTATGGGTATGGTTTTCGATTATTTTTTTTTAAAAAAAGGGCATTTCATATAGCTCTAAAATATGTACCTTTTTTTTTCTTTTTTTTCTTTTTTAATTTTTACGCAGCTGCGTGGCGAGCGCAGAGCGAACTATTCTTTCGCTTTTTTTTTTTCAATGATAGTTCTTGGCCGGCGCTGGCCTATATGAGAACAAGGAAGAACCAATAAAGAGGGAAGAGGTCCTAGGACAGATAGTCCAGGTAACTTTTCTCATTTATCTGATAGCTACTTCCCCTCCCAAACCATAAAAGATACTTTTTGTGGGGAAATTTGCGATCAATTGGGGTCTTATACGCATGCCTCGTTTTTTCCCCCGCTAATGGTTTGTGATAGTTAATGAGATATGATATTGTATTCATGCTGAAGATATGATATTGTTACATCTTACACGCTCTCTTGTTCGGATTTATAGAAATGAAATGAATATGAAAGAGGTTACATGGTTATTTTTTGATGGATTTCTTCACAGACACACACATATTATCTAGCTTTGCATAACAAGCAAATTGGTTCTTTGATGGGAAAGAAATGCATAAATGTTAATGAACATGTAGCCACTATCAGTTCATTTCGAACATGTATTCTTTAGAATGTAACCAGTGCAATATCTAACACGAGTAGATTTACTTGTGTCTAGTCAGAATACAGAATCAAACTACTGCCTTCGCAAAAGGATTTTTCCTCTAGGGAAATAAAGTCATATACGATCACCTAACCATGCTAGGTATGGCGTGACAATCGTAGAACTGCGGATTAATGTGGTGATGAGAGGCATTTAGCAAGTCGTGGTATTTAGGCAGACAAATGGGCCAGGCCAGAGTCGAGAATGTGAAGAATTATTAATAGGACAAGCTTGATGATCTCTGGAGTACTAGGCAGTTCAAGATTTGGCCCATGGACTGCAGTACATCACAATAATACCTCACAGGTATTTTTGTGGTGCCCTAACTTCTTTTTTACTGATGTCATGAAGTTGTTGAGGGTTATTTATGTAATAATGTGATATATTTGATTTCAATATTTCATGTAATTGGTGATCTTTTCAGGTTTATTGTGCATCCTAAATCATTACGAGGGTTATAGATTTCCCAAAAAAAAAAAATCACATATCTCCTCCTCAGATGAACTCAATAGATGGATATATGCTTCGATATCAGTTGGTTAAATGAGATCCAGGTTGCAAGTTTGTCAGAGAGGAGTTTGATATTGGTCAAGAAATAAGAACCCATACAAAAATTTTATGGATGTTTAAGATATGTCCCCTGCTCCCATTAGAGGATAAGTCTACATAGTTAATATGGGCGCTACTCTTATGAGAGGAGAAGACGTGGTAGATATGGGCTTGTTAGAACATCCTTTATGTATGGCTAGATATGGGCTTATTACGGACTTCCTTTATGCATGGCTTTTCGTTCTTCATTCATCTATAATTTAACTCTTTTTTCTTTTACTTTTACATTTGCACTGGAATTTTAAAGTTTCAAAATAAATGGGGAAAAGAGTTTTATGACCACGGTTCAGTCCATGATCCAGTCCAACCTGAGCATCTTTATGGTTTCTCTCAATGCTGATAGTGACAATGTTGACGTCCTGCTGTAATGTGTTATTTTTCATATTGCTTACAAGTAGGGATTTGAATTTTCTAATGGCTTTGATATGTATAAATACAAGCATGGATAGCTTTCAGTTGCTGTGATGAACAGATGCCAGTGAGACATGCAGGAAAGTTGAGTGGGATAACCAAACGGATAGGAATGCTGTATTGGCTTGAAAGTTTGGTAATGAAGCAGGTTTGATTGCACATGAGGAGCATTCAGAGATGATAAAAGTGAGGCAGATTTGTGGTAGAATTTCGAATGATACGAACAAATGTTTTAGAAGAAGCTCCTGATGTGAGTGATGGACACTGAAAAGGAGTGATTCAGGGCGGGGGGAGCAATTTCCTCATATGATATGTAAACAACTTCCCTCTTGATCATATTAACATCTACAACAAATGTTTTTGCTCGATCATTTTAACTAGCAGGCACCAAACCCATACTCGTGGCAGCTTCAACAATGTAGCTCAGATCACAGGTGATACATAGGATCTGAGTTTCCCACATATGCTGCATTCTACCAGTCAGTTGGCTACTTGATTCTCCGGTTGCTGTGCTTATATGAACAGCTCTCAAATTCTTGTTCCTTTTGATGCTCTTTTCCAACTGGTGGAACAAGCTGCAGCAATGAACTGCAGTTATTGATCAGAGCTATCGGAGTAAGCAAAACTCCTCCTTATAGAGTTTTTCCTTCAATCGTCAGAGCATCATCTGCTTCTTGCACTCCTGCCAAATGATCAATGGAAATTCACATTCATCTCTCATTTACAAGTTTAATAATTTTTAACGTTTACTGTTATAGGTGCTGCATGAACATTCTAAAATAACTTCAATTGGCTCCAACTCTGTATCTTCTCTATATCAGTAGACATATTATATGCTGATGGTACAGTGACAGAGCCATCTTGTGTGACCTTTTGTCTATCCAAGGGGTTGCAATGAGGCTTCATATACTGAGATGAAAGGAAAGACAACAGGCGATGGGTGATAAAGTCTTCAAACTCCCTTTATATTTTTTTGATGGCGATGGAAACCTAAAATTTCTGAATCAAGAGGTAGCGCTGGCAGCTATACTGTTGAATCGGTCGAGGGCAGTGAAGCTAGATCTATGAACAGGTGGTGGACTTAATGATCAGATGCCCACCAACCCCTACTCTTGGAGTTATATTAGGACTGTTGGCGGGTCGGTAAGGTCTTCTTTCTTCCCATATTTGGAAGCACCTCATGCAACAAAACCATAAAAATTGAATTTAAATCAAAGGAATATGTCAACAGAAATCAGCTAAAAGGCAGTACAGAAGATATAATATAATGTACTAGAGAATATCATCAAATCATGATTGTGTTTTGATTGGCCGTTGCTTGCTTTTTTCTTTCGTATTATGTCTTGCCTAAACAAACTCTGTTTATGCATATAGGCATGCTTGATTAACTTTGTTTGAGTTCGATTTGTTTGTGCTTGATAACCTATTTTGCAGTTCAAATTTCCTTTTTCTTTTTGGAGAATAATGACTGTAGCGCAACCTATCCGAATCCCTGCGTATATATATATATCACTTATTCTTACATATTATATATATATATATATATATATATATATATATATATATATATATATATATATATATATATATATATATATATATATATATATCTAACACCTACTCTTATCAGACACCTTCCACTCTCCACTGACACCTTTGTATCGCGACTTTTTATGCAGCCTTCCATGTCCGAGAAACCGTGTGAGGGTGTACACTGTACACTCGGGTGCTGTGGGAGATGGGTGTCAAGAATCACACCTCTAATCGATCACGAGAAGCCATGCAGCCTGCCTACTGGACCTCCCATGTTAACGGCTCAATTTTGTGGTTGACTGAGTCGAACCGCGTGGAACAAGGGGATAAGGTTCTCGTGGTTCTCCTCCGCGTGGCTAGACTTCCAAACTCTTGTATGCTCATTGGTATTTGTAGAAGACGCGGTGGAGTCGTTAGAAAGAACTTCGACGACGAGGCTCCCATCCATTTCTCGTCCTCCTTCTTGTCTCTTTCGCTTGGCTAGAGACTTTCAAACTTTTTTATGCTCACTGACATTTGTAGAAGGACGCGGGGGAGTCATTGGAAAGAATTTCGACGACACGGCTCCCATCCTTTTCTCGTCCTCCTTCCTATCTCTTTCGCCTGGCTAGACTTCCAGACTCTTTTATGCTCACTGGCATTTGTAGAAGGGGGCGGGGGAGTCGTTGGAAAGAACCTCGACGGCACGGCTCTCATACTTTTCACGTCCTCCTTCCTATCTCTTTCGCCTGACTGGACTTTCAGACTCTTTTATGCTCACCATCCCACTCCAAAAGTTGGAGACCAGCTTTCCTAGAGCTTCCACTATGACAAAAAATAATATATTTAATAAAAAATTATTATCAAAAAAAATAATTTTAATAATTTTTTTATTGATGAAAAAAATTATCATGATACTCATCAGAAAAAAAACACCGCCAAAGATAAATGATGACTATAAAAATATTTCGCTAACAAAATATATTAATTATTATAAAAAATATATTCATCACTAAATAATAAAGTATTTCACGATGATAGTTTCTAGCACAAGAACTTGACAATTCCATCATGATATAA
Organism: Phoenix dactylifera; assembly: GCF_009389715.1. Classification (NCBI taxonomy): domain Eukaryota; kingdom Viridiplantae; phylum Streptophyta; class Magnoliopsida; order Arecales; family Arecaceae; genus Phoenix; species Phoenix dactylifera. The sequence continues at coordinate 13,185,572 of NC_052402.1, forward strand.
TATTTCGTCACCAAAAATTAATCTCTGGTGATGTAAATAAATTTTTCATCAAAGATATTATATATTTGTGATCATATTATTCATCATAAAAAGTAAAAAAAAATTGTCAATAAAGGATATTCTTTGTCACTAAAGATTATCTATGGTGAATAAACAAATTCATCATCAAAAAGATTATATTTTGTGATAATATCGTTCATCACAAAAAGTAAGAAAATTTTATCACTAAAAAATTCGATAATTCTTGTAGTTGAAATAAGTTGGATATTCTTCGCACAGATATTTTTGTATGATAGAAGAGAAAACTTTTTTATATGATATAATTATAGTTTATTATACTTATTCAAATTTATTCACATTATAAATATATTATGATAATTTATATTTTAATAATTAGTTATTTTTATATAAAGCTCAATCCTCTTCCTTTTGACAAAAAAAGATTAACTTATTTTATTCTTTGTAATATTTTGAAACTTTTTGTTTAAAATATTTTGAAATATCAGTAATTCACATATTTCAATATTTGTATATATGTTTTAAAGTTCTTTAAAAAGACATAATTCATGATTATTTTTATTCATGCTATAATTAAAAAATAATAATGATATTTAATATAGAAAATGTTTAATACTTTGAATAGTTTAAATTTTAATATATTTTTAATTCAAAACAGGTTAGGACAGTTATCCAAACTTTACTTGAATCGGACTCAATATAAGTTTAATATTTAAATCTTAGATTATTATCTAATTACTATAATTTTTGGTACCATATGTATGGCGATAAAACTTTTTTATGAATATAATTTCTGTCACTACAAAAATTAGTAACATTAATGAGATGATAAACCTAAGTTTTTGTCAACAAAATTGCAATTTATTAGTGATGTAATCTTATTGTCACCAATAATAGTTATAGATAATTAATTTCTATATATTTTGAATGAAATTATAGTGATATTTAGTGATATAATAGATTTTATTAGAAATTATGCATTGTTAGTGACAACAATTATGGTATAGTTAAAAATCTTCATGCAAAAATTTTCTCAAAATTGTGCAAAATTTACATCATATTTGTAATGATGAAATTTTTCTATGAAAATAAGTTTTATTACTAAAAATTTAAAACATTAGTTTGGTGACCTATTATCAAGAAATTTGTAATATTGGTGATGTTGTTATTGTAAAACCCCCAAAATTAAAAAAAAAAAGAAAAAAAAAGAAAGGGGCGGATGGGCCGGCCCGAAAAGACCGGGCCCATCCCCCTTATTACGATCGTGCCTAGGGCACGATCGTGAAAGAAGAGGCTATAGGGTGAGGGGGGGGGGGGGGGGGGGGGGCGGCGCTAAGGTTGATCGCCGGAGGGGACACCGGAGAGGAGATGAGCGCCGGAGAAGGGGTCCGGCCGGCCGCGCTTCGGTAAAGATCCCCACGGGCGAAGAGAACTCGGGCCGTGCGCGTTGATCCGAGTTGCTCACGGATTCTTCCACCATCTCTCGCCGGAAAGGTCGCCGGAGCTCCGTCGGGCTGAGGTAAGCATAGATCGCCCTTTTGTACTTCCTTTGCTAGGGTTAGAGATGTGTTGGATTGGAGATTTGGCCGGTGAAGCCGTCGAAGAGGGATCCGAAACAGGGTACCCCTGTTTCGGCCCCTTTCTTTTGGATTTCGCCACCGCCGGCCGCCGGGATTGGCCGAGGTCCATGGCGGTGGGGTGGTCGAGATAGAGGAGATTTGGAGTAGGGTTCGAGGGCTTTGATTGGAGATGGGGGATGGCGGATCCGAGGCCTTCCTCCTCGTGATCCCGTCCCTTCCTCCTCTCCCTCCGCGTGGGTTGGCCACCGGCGGCGACGACAGCGGTCGGGGGGAAGGCAGCTTGGGTTGTCGTCGGGTGTGGGGGGAGAGAGGCTGAGCCACCACCTCGGTGGTTCATCTGTTGATGATGGGTGGGAAGGAAGAAAGAAAGAAAGAAAGAAAGAAAGAAGAAGAAGAAGAAGAAGAAGAAGAAGAAGAAAAAAGAAGAAGAAGAGGAGACCTCTTCTTCTCTCTTTCTCTTGGCTAGCCACCATCGCCGGCGACTGCAGCAGGGGCGGCCGGCGATGGTCCGGCCAGTAGTGGCCGAGGTGTGTTGGGTTGGGGAAGGAAAAGGGCACAGCCACCATGGCTATTACCCTTGGACCCAAGTAAATAGAAGGAGGGAGATGTACTCCCAACCATGAAGGATTTTCTTCCTTTCTTTTGGTCTTTTTACCGAGACCGGCCATCGTCGCCGGCATGGCAGCGGCCCCGGCTGGCGACGACACAGGCCGGTGGTACGGAGTGGGAGTCGGGCCACCCCGACTGCCCTAGATCTGGGAGGATTGAGAGGTTTGGGGACCTGATGATGGACCCCATAACAGATGAGAATTATAGTTCAGAATATTTTAATATTAATTGATTTAGTTTGTGATTTGTAATTGATGCTGTAGGGGAGGAGACAGCGGTGCCAGGAGGTTTTGATCAGGGGACTCAGCACCCCAGCGCGTAGGTTGTGATTCGGACCGTGTTTGAGTCAGTCAACAATTTCTGTAAGAATTCCTACATCTGAGCACTTCTATGCATATATTGATTTATCGTTGGATTTATTTTACGGTTGTGTTGTTATTGCTTGTGAGCTGATATGACACATATGAGATGAATGTTTGTCAACATATTTTCATTATTATGTTGTTATTGTTTATGTGTTGATGCGGCACCTATGAGGCGTGCATGTTGTTTTAATGAATATATTGAGATAAATTCATTTGGGAAGAAATAACATATTTTTGAAAATTTATGAAAATATGTGATGTGATGGGAATGTGATTGAACATGTAAAACTAGACATGTAATATGGGTTGGACTAACCTTGTCATGAGATAGCGGCCACGAGCTGATGCGTGGGATAGCCTCTACGGGCTTACGGATAGCGGCCACGAGCTGATGCGTGGGATAGCCTCCACGGGCTTACGCGTGGGATAGCCTCCACGGGCTTACGGATAGCGGCCACGAGCTGATGCGTGGGATAGCCTCCACGGGCTTACGCGTGGGATAGCCTCCACGGGCTTACGGATAGCGGCCACGAGCTGATGCGTGGGATAGCCTCCACGGGCTTACGGATAGCGGCCACGAGCTGATGCGTGGGATAGCCTCCACGGGCTTACGCGTGGGATAGCCTCTACGAGCTTATGCGTAGGATAGCGGCCACGAGCTGATGCGTGGGATAGCCTCCACGGGCTTACGCGTGGGATAGCTGCCACGAGCTTATGCGTGGGATTTGTGCAGTCTTGGACTGGGACATGATCTTGGTTAGTCCAACGCCAGAAATGAAAAGTTTGAAAACTTGGAATCTGAGTAATACGGGAATGGATCACATAATGTGAAAAAGGATTGGTGTATATGTACTGATTACATATATTTGTTGTTTGTTGAGCTTTTGAAATGATGAAATGATATGTATATTTTGATACTTGATTATTTTATGATTTTGTTGTGTGTGGCTGTTGGGATTCTTACTGGGCTGGAAAAGCTCATACTACACTTCCATTTTTTTTTCAGAGGCACTGGATTCGTAGAATCTGTCGGATGGGACAAGAAGTGATCTCGATCTGAGTCAGACTGCTAGATAGTTAGAAGTCAATTTATCTCTTATTTATGGACATTTGAATTTATGTAATCATTCAGTACATTTTGGTTGGATCTGATTGAATTCCATTAATTATTGATTTTGGCATTTATTGGAATTATTGGAATTATTGGAATTGTTGTTTATCTTAGGCCTTGCATGATCTTTAGGGCATTGCTCTAGGGATCATGCGGCCGGTCGCGTGCCGGACCCAGGTGATGGGTTCGGGGGCGCGACAGAGTGGTATCAGAGCTTAAGGTTATGGTATCCTAAGGTTTAGGAATCATAGGGTTTAGGCTCGAGTAAGCCTGAGTGGGGGAAAATTACTAAACATGCAAGATATTGAAATGGTGTGTTTAACATATTAGGGAGGCCAATTCTGTCCCATTCTGATAATCTTGATGCTGGAAAAATTTTGTAGGTTGATATGGTGCGAGGGTGGTCGAGGGCGTGCCCGAAAGCCGACCCGATTTGCAGATGGCTCCACGGCTTGGGCACCCTCTGGACAGCAGGAAGATACCTCATCCACGCCGACTCGGAGTGTGCCACAGCAGGAGCACACTATGGACCCTACTGGTAGTACTCCAGAGATGGGAGCTCCGGAGATTGGGACATCCGAAGGACCAAGTATTCAGCTTGAGGAGACGATAAATGCTTCACAGTTGATGCAAATGTTTTATTTGACTCTGGTGCTACCCACTCATTCATATCGGCCAATTTTGTTAGAAAGAATACTGAAATATCACCAGTGCCATTAGAATTGGATCTTTGTGTCTCAACGCCAAGTGGAGATGTTATATTAGTTAATTCAGTTTGCAAGAACTGTATTTTGGGCGTTGAGGACAGGGAAATGAATGCAGACTTGTTGGTCTTAGAGATGAATGACTTTGATTTGATTCTTGGAATGGACTGGTTGGCAGCATACCATGCTACTGTTGATTGTTTTGAGAAAACGATCAAGTTTCAGATCCCTGGTCAGCCAGTGTTTGGGTTGGTGGGTAGCAAGTCACCTCATCAAATGAAATTAATCTCAGTCTACAGGCTAAGAAGCTTCTCGCAAAAGGTTGTGAAGGATTCTTAGCTGCTGTGTTAGATACCCAGAAAGAGGAGCCCAAGTTAGAGAATATCCCTGTGGTGGCAGAATTTCCAGATGTGTTCCCAGATGAATTGCCAGAATTACCCCCTGATAGGGAGATTGAATTCTCCATCGACTTGATTCCTGGCACTGGTCCAATTTCAAAGGCTCCATATCGAATGGCTCCAGCTGAATTGAAAGAGCTGAAGGAACAACTACAGGAGTTACTGGATAAGGGTTTTATCAGGCCTAGTGTATCCCCTTGGGGCGCTCCTGTATTATTTGTGAAAAAGAAAGACGGTAGCCTCCGACTCTGCATAGACTACCGAAAATTAAACAGGGTGACAGTACGGAATAAATACCCACTACCAAGAATTGATGACTTGTTTGATCAGTTGCAAGGGGCTCAGGTTTTCTCGAAGATTGATCTTCGTTCTGGCTATCACCAATTGAAAATAAAGGTAGAGGATGTACCTAAGACAGCTTTCAGGACCAGATACGGGCATTATGAATTTTTGGTCATGCCTTTTGGTTTGACAAATGCACCGGCTGCCTTCATGGATCTTATGAATCGGATATTTAAACCTTATTTGGATCAGTTTGTAGTGGTGTTCATTGATGATATTTTGGTGTATTCAAAGAGCTCACAGGAACATGAAGAACATCTAAGGGTAGTATTGCAAATTCTTAGAGAAAAGAAGTTGTATGCAAAGCTATCAAAGTGTGAGTTCTGGTTGGATAGTATTTCTTTTCTTGGGCATGTGATCTCCAAAGAAGGTGTCTCTGTTGATCCAATGAAAGTGGAGGCAGTGGTTGGGTGGTGTAGACCTACCAATGTAACTGAGGTGCGCAGCTTCTTGGGATTGGCTGGATATTACAGAAGATTTGTTGAGGGATTCTCCCGTATTGCCATGCCTCTAAGTCGCTTAACTCAGAAGCGAGTAAAGTTTGAATGGACAGATGACTGTGAACAGAGTTTTCAAGAGCTGAAAAAGCGTCTGGTGACAGCCCCAGTGCTAGCTATTCCATCTGGAACAGAAGGCTTCACCATATACAGTGATGCATCTCGTAAAGGACTAGGATGCGTTCTGATGCAGAATGGGAAGGTGATAGCTTATGCCTCTAGACAGTTAAAGTCATATGAACAGAATTACCCTACACATGATTTGGAATTGGCAGCGGTAGTTTTTGCTCTGAAGATAGGGAGGCATTATTTGTATGGAGAACACTGTGAGGTTTTCACAGACCATAAAAGTTTGAAGTATATCTTCACACAGAAAGAGTTGAATTTGAGGCAAAGGAGATGGCTAGAACTACTGAAAGATTATGACCTGACTATTAGTTACCATCCAGGAAAAGCAAATGTAGTGGCTGATGCTTTGAGCAGAAAATCCTCAAGTGGACTGGCAGCATTAATCACTACACAGAAGCATATTTTATTAGATTTGGAGAGATCAGGGATTGAGATACGGTTACATGATCCTAAGATACATTTGGCTACCCTCACAGTGCAACCTACTCTGATTGAAAGGATCAGGATGTCTCAGAGAGAGGATCCAGAGTTACAGAAGATCAGAGAAACAGTAGAGTCAGGTGTGCAGTCAGAATTCCGGGTGCATGAAGATGGCTCTTTAAGATTCGGGAGCAGGGTATGTGTGCCAAACGTACCAGAAATGAAGAAAGAGATTCTTGATGAGGCCCATAACTCAGCTTATACAGTGCACCCAGGAGGTACTAAAATGTACCGGGACTTGAAGGAAAATTTTTGGTGGAGTGGCATGAAGCGAGATATAGCTCAATATGTTGCACAGTGCTTAGTGTGTCAGCAAGTGAAAGCTGAGCATCAGAGGCCTGCTGGACCACTACAGTCTCTTCTCATTCCTCAGTGGAAGTGGGAACATATCACCATGGATTTTGTGACTGCTTTGCCTAAGACTCCTCGGGGTAATGATGCAGTGTGGGTGATTGTTGACCGACTAACCAAGTCAGCACATTTATTGCCTTTTAGAGTTGGTTTTTCTTTGGAGAAATTGGCAAGTATGTACATAGAGCAAATTGTGAGGCTGCACGGGATTCCAGTTTCAATTGTATCTGACAGAGATACTAGATTTGTGTCACAATTTTGGAAGAGCCTTCATAAAGCTCTTGGTACAAAACTGGACTTCAGTACAGCTTTTCATCCACAAACTGATGGACAGTCGGAGCGCACTATCCAGATCTTGGAGGATATGTTGAGGGCTTGTGTCATGGATTTGGGTGGTGCATGGGATAGTCATTTGTCGCTGGTTGAATTTGCCTACAACAATAGTTTTCAGGCCAGTATTCAGATGGCTCCTTTTGAGGCATTGTATGGCAGGAAATGCCGATCTCCAATTTGTTGGGATGATGTGGGAGAAAGAAAAGTATTGGGTCCAGAGATAGTACAACAAACTGTGGATAAGATACAGGTGATCAGAGAACGACTCCTTATAGCTCAGAGTAGACAAAAGAGTTATGCTGATAATAGGAGAAGGGAACTGGAGTTTCAGGTTGGCGATCATGTTTTCTTGAGAGTATCTCCTACTAAAGGTGTGATGAGGTTCGGAATTCGTGGCAAATTAAGCCCTAGGTTTGTCGGTCCGTTCGAGATCTTGGACAGAGTTGGAGAAGTGGCATATCGTTTGGCCCTACCACCAGCTTTATCAGGTGTACATAATGTATTCCATGTTTCAATGCTGAGGAAATATATTCCGGACCCGAACCATGTGGTAGATTTTGAGCCTATAAGTCTGCATGAGGATCTGACTTATGACGAGTACCCGGTACGGATTGTGGATAGAAAGGATCAAGTGTTGCGACGTCGGACCATTCCTTATGTAAAGGTGCAATGGAGCAACCACTCCGAAAGAGAGGCCACTTGGGAACTCGAAGAAGAAATAAAAGCCAAACATCCTCAACTTTTTGGTATTCCAGGTACATTAATTTCGCGGACGAAATTTTTTTTTAGGAGGGGAGAATGTAAAACCCCCAAAATTAAAAAAAAAAGAAAAAAAAAAAGAAAGGGGCGGATGGGCCGGCCCGAAAAGACCGGGCCCATCCCCCTTATTACGATCGTGCCTAGGGCACGATCGTGAAAGAAGAGGCTATAGGGTGAAAGGGGGGGGGGGGGGGGCGGCGCTAAGGTTGATCGCCGGAGGGGACACCGGAGAGGAGACGAGCACCGGAGAAGGGGTCCGGCCGGCCGCGCTTCGGTAAAGATCCCCACGGGCGAAGAGAACTCGGGCCGTGCGCGTTGATCCGAGTTGCTCACGGATTCTTCCACCATCTCTCGCCGGAAAGGTCGCCGGAGCTCCGTCGGGCTGAGGTAAGCATAGCTCGCCCTTTTGTACTTCCTTTGCTAGGGTTAGGGATGTGTTGGATTGGAGATTTGGCCGGTGAAGCCGTCGAAGAGGGATCCGAAACAGGGTACCCCTGTTTCGGCCCCTTTCTTTTGGATTTCGCCACTGCCGGCCGCCGGGATTGGCCGAGGTCCATGGCGGTGGGGTGGTCGAGATAGAGGAGATTTGGAGTAGGGTTCGAGGGCTTTGATTGGAGATGGGGGATGGCGGATCCGAGGCCTTCCTCCTCGTGATCCCGTCCCTTCCTCCTCTCCCTCCGCGTGGGTTGGCCACCGGCGGCGACGACAGCGGTCGGGGGGAAGGCAGCTTGGGTTGTCGTCGGGTGTGGGGGGAGAGAGGCTGAGCCACCACCTCGGTGGTTCATCTGTTGATGATGGAGGGGAAGGAAGAAAGAAAGAAAGAAAGAAAGAAAGAAGAAGAAGAAGAAGAAGAAGAAGAAGAAAAAAGAAGAAGAAGAGGAGACCTCTTCTTCTCTCTTTCTCTTGGCTAGCCACCATCGCCGGCGACTGCAGCAGGGGCGGCCGGCGATGGTCCGGCCAGTAGTGGCCGAGGTGTGTTGGGTTGGGGAAGGAAAAGGGCACAGCCACCATGGCTATTACCCTTGGACCCAAGTAAATAGAAGGAGGGAGATGTACTCCCAACCATGAAGGATTTTCTTCCTTTCTTTTGGTCTTTTCACCGAGACCGGCCATCGTCGCCGGCATGGCAGCGGCCCCGGCTGGCGACGACACAGGCCGGTGGTACGGAGTGGGAGTCGGGCCACCCCGACTGCCCTAGATCTGGGAGGATTGAGAGGTTTGGGGACCTGATGATGGACCCCATAACAGATGAGAATTATAGTTCAGAATATTTTAATATTAAATGATTTAGTTTGTGATTTGTAATTGATGCTGTAGGGGAGGAGACAGCGGTGCCAGGAGGTTTTGATCAGGGGACTCAGCACCCCAGCGCGTAGGTTGTGATTCGGACCGTGTTTGAGTCAGTCGACAATTTCTGTAAGAATTCCTACATCTGAGCACTTCTATGCATATATTGATTTATCGTTGGATTTATTTTACGGTTGTGTTGTTATTGCTTGTGAGCTGATATGACACATATGAGATGAATGTTTGTCAACATATTTTCATTATTATGTTGTTATTGTTTATGTGTTGATGCGGCACCTATGAGGCGTGCATGTTGTTTTAATGAATATATTGAGATAAATTCATTTGGGAAGAAATAACATATTTTTGAAAATTTATGAAAATATGTGATGTGATGGGAATGTGATTGAACATGTAAAACTAGACATGTAATATGGGTTGGACTAACCTTGTCATGAGATAGCGGCCACGAGCTGATGCGTGGGATAGCCTCTACGGGCTTACGGATAGCGGCCACGAGCTGATGCGTGGGATAGCCTCCACGGGCTTACGCGTGGGATAGCCTCCACGGGCTTACGGATAGCGGCCACGAGCTGATGCGTGGGATAGCCTCCACGGGCTTACGGATAGCGGCCACGAGCTGATGCGTGGGATAGCCTCCACGGGCTTACGCGTGGGATAGCCTCTACGAGCTTATGCGTAGGATAGCGGCCACGAGCTGATGCGTGGGATAGCCTCCACGGGCTTACGCGTGGGATAGCTGCCACGAGCTTATGCGTGGGATTTGTGCAGTCTTGGACTGGGACATGATCTTGGTTAGTCCAACGCCAGAAATGAAAAGTTTGAAAACTTGGAATCTGAGTAATACGGGAATGGATCACATAATGTGAAAAAGGATTGGTGTATATGTACTGATTACATATATTTGTTGTTTGTTGAGCTTTTGAAATGATGAAATGATATGTATATTTTGATACTTGATTATTTTATGATTTTGTTGTGTGTGGCTGTTGGGATTCTTACTGGGCTGGAAAAGCTCATACTACACTTCCATTTTTTTTTCAGAGGCACTGGATTCGTAGAATCTGTCGGATGGGACAAGAAGTGAGCTCGATCTGAGTCAGACTGCTAGATAGTTAGAAGTCAATTTATCTCTTATTTATGGACATTTGAATTTATGTAATCATTCAGTACATTTTGGTTGGATCTGATTGAATTCCATTAATTATTGATTTTGGCATTTATTGGAATTATTGGAATTATTGGAATTGTTGTTTATCTTAGGCCTTGCATGATCTTTAGGGCATTGCTCTAGGGATCATGCGGCCGGTCGCGTGCCGGACCCGGGTGATGGGTTCGGGGGCGCGACAGTTATTTTTGTCACATAGCTAATTTCTAAATTTTTAAAATAAAATAAGAACAGATGATGAGAAATTTAGATCACCAAAAGCATAAATATTTAGGGACCAAAGATATTTCATATCAAAATTTGTGAATTTTTAGTGATGATAAACTTTATCACAATATAGTGAGAATTGTCACAAAAAATTCCCTCCATATGGAGAAAATTGGCATGCAATATTTGGTGATGCTATTATTTTTCTTATGAAAGCAATCATAGATTATTTTTATTTTTTATAAATAAAAATAAAAATTGATGATATTATTCCACCACCTTCTCCTTTGCTTTTCTTTCTCCTTGTTTTGGAGATAGTGTACAAATCTATTTTATAGATTCATATTGGATTGGATTGGGACGGGTCGTAGGAATGAAAATCTAGAATTATTTAAATTTTAAATAGATCGGGTCAAATCTGAATTCAGTAAATTTAGATCCAACTTGAAAAATAAAATGGGTTCAATTTTAAAACTCGACCCAGCCCCATAAATCCTCCAAAATAGATCGGATTGGACCTAAGTTTTTGTCAACAAAATTGCAATTTATTAGAGATGTAATTTTATTGTCACCAATAACAGTTATAGATAATTAATTTCCATATATTTTGAATGATAATTACAATGATATTTAGTGATATAATAGCTTTCATCAGAAATTATGCATTGTTAGCGATAACAATTATGGTATGGTTAAAAATCTTCATGCAAAATTTTTCTCAAAACTGCGCAAAATTTGCATCATATTTGTAATGATGAAATTTTTCTATGACAATAACTTTCATTACTAAAAATTTACAACATTAGTTTGGTGACCTATTGTCATGAAATTTGTAATCATTGGTGACAATATTATTTTTGTCACGAATAGTAGTCGTAGTTAATTTTTAATTTTTTAAAATAAAACAAGAATAGATGACGATAAATTTAGATCACCAAAAGGCATAAATATTTAGTGATTGAAGATATATCATATCAAAATTTGCAAATTTTTAGTGATGATAAACTTTGTCATAATATTGTAAGAATTGTCACAAAAAAATTTCTCCATATGGAAAAAATTGGCGCTTAATATTTGGTGACACTATTATTTTTCTTATGAAAGCAATCATAGATTATTTTTATTTTTTATAAATAAAATAAGAATATATGAGAAAAAATCCAAGCCACTAAAAGCAAAAATATTTAGTGACTAAGATATTTCACCACAAAATTAAATTTTGTCACGATATAGTAAAGGTCGTCAAAAAAAAATTCCTCCATATGGCAGAAATTGGTGTCAGAAATTAGGTAAGGTAATTTTCCAACAAAAATAATTTTCATCATGAAAAAAATACTAAGTAAAAGTTAATTTCCATCAGCAAAGTTATACTTTTATTGGCAAAATTTCTTTTATCATCATTTTTTTTTTATCACTAATATCTCTTTTGTTGTAGTGTTTGGCTTTGCAAGGCAAAACAGTCATCGGATGATTCTAAGTCTCGCACAACCTACAATGGGATGACAACTGGTCGACTAACATTTAACGTGGTGATATACCTCTATGGATGACCATTCATACGTTGGTTTTAGAATTCCATGTTGATGCAGCCACATAACAGTGCTACCCATTGTTCGAAGAGACGCCAACAGGTGCGATGGCACAAACAGAATATAAACTTTATACTGGATGGTGTGCGCATTGTCTCATCACGCACGTGACATGGCCGGCCGAGACAAGCCAAACAAGCCTATGCGTACATGTGTGGTCGTCATCCTATCATCCCCAAAGTCCAACTAAACTTGAGACAACTGTATATCAATAAATACAAATGAACTTACATTAATTTTAATAGCCAATACATAATTTTTAAAAATAGTTTTCTTTAACAAATGGAACTTTTTATAAAAAAATAAATTAATTGTATTAAAAATTTTAACTTTTTTAGAAAGAAATTTAAAATTAATAAATGGCTGGTACGTTTGCACACTCTCCACACGGTATGGGTGGACCCCACTAATAAATGTATATGGATGGTAGCCGGGATTCATAAGATATCTTCAAATTGATGAGCAATAAATAAGTCGGCCCAGACCGCAGCCTGATCCGTTTTTTAAAAAAATGTATCTAATGCGGACAACACGGCACTTCATATATCAGGTCAAGTAACCTTTCAAGCTAACGTATCGGAGAAATTATCCAGCAGACCGCCATTTTCCATCTCTATCGCTCTCTCCTAGAACCCCAAAGGAAAGCGACGCCATGCTACGGTCTTTGAAGAATGCCCATGCCGCTATTGCCGTCCACAAAAGCTCGCGAACTCAGCCCCTATTGGTGTTCTCAGCCCAAGCCCCCAAAGTTAATGGCGGCAGAAGCCATCTCTTCTTCTCTCCTTTTGCTTATCATCTTCTCCTTCGCTTCGCTAGCCGCATCCCAAACGACAACAGAGGATGGAGAGAGGCAAATTCTCCTCCGAATCAGGGAGGATTGGGGAAAGCCCTCGCTTCTCAGCGCTTGGAACGACTCCAACTCCACCAACCACTGCAACTGGACCGGAATCGGATGCTCCGCCCATGGCTCTGTCACCAATATCACACTCTTCAACCGAAACATCAGCCAACCGATCCCCGCCACCATCTGCAAGCTGAGAAGTCTCTCCTTTCTCGACCTCCGTTACAACTACATCACCACCTCCTTTCCGACGTCCCTCTACAACTGCTCTAACCTCTTGCACCTCGACCTATCCTGGAACCACTTCGTCGGTGTGATCCCCTCCGATATCTACCGTCTCTCTCCCCGACTCACTGACCTCATCCTCTCAGGCAATAACTTCACCGGAGACATTCCCCCCTCCATCGGCCGGCTCCAGGCCATCAAGAATCTTTCTCTCGATGACAACCACTTCAATGTGTCCTTCCCAGCTGAGCTCGGCAACCTCTCAAACCTCCAAACCCTCTGGCTTGCATATAATCCCTTCGCTCCGGCAACGATCCCCTCAACTTTCCGCAATTTGACACAGCTGAGCTCCCTGTGGATGGCCTCCACCAATTTGAAGGGCGAGATCCCTGAATTCATCTGGAGTCTAAAGAAGCTGCAGGACCTTGTTTTATCTGCAAACGATCTAACTGGAGAGATCAACATCGACGGACCAATTGGCGCCTTGGGGCTAGAAGTGATCGACGTCTCGATGAATCAATTAAGTGGATCCATCCCGGAGGAATTCGGCAAGCTTCAGAACCTCTCGTTGCTTTATATGTACGGCAACCGGCTTTCCGGCGAGATTCCAGCGAGCATCGGCCTGCTCCCGGCGCTGGCCTTTCTCTCGTTCTCCCACAACAGCCTGACCGGGGTTCTACCACCAAATTTGGGGAAATATTCCCCGCTGCGGTTCCTTTGGGTCCAGGATAACATGATCTCCGGCTCGCTGCCAGAGTATATCTGCGCCAGTGGATCTCTGACCTTGATCGACGTTTCTAAGAACAACCTCACCGGCAACGTGCCGGCGTCTCTGGATAACTGCTTCACCCTGACCTACATCTATATCCAAAGCAATAGATTCTCGGGCGACTTCCCCGGCAAGATCTGGTCGGCGGTGAACCTCACGGAGGTGATCATGAACGATAACGCTCTCTCCGGCACCTTACCGGCCAAATTGCCATCAAAACTTACATGGCTGGAGATCCAAAACAACCAATTCTCCGGCAACATTCCGTCAACCGCCGAAAGTCTGCAGGGCCTTTTAGCGAGCAACAACTTATTATCTGGCGATATTCGAGCTGTATCGACCGGAGTCTCCAAACTTTTAATGCTACGTCTCGGAGGGAACCTGATCTCTGGCCATATCCCACCGGGGATATCAGAGCTGAAATTTTTGAGTGTTCTCAATCTCAGCAGCAACCATCTTGTCGGCGAGATCCCTGCAGCAATTGGGTCCTTATGGAAACTCACCTCCCTCGATCTATCGATTAACCAACTGTCCGACTCAATTCCGCCAGAGATCGGAGGCCTCCACCTCAACACGTTCAACCTCTCATCCAACCGGCTCTCCGGCGAGATCCCGATCTCACTACAAAAGGTAGCCTACAAGCGAAGCTTCCTCTCGAACCCCAGCCTCTGCGCTTCCAGTGATCTCTTTAACGTCCCCGTCTGCAAACATGGTTTGCCATGGAAGCTACGTATAATCCTCATCGTTCTCGCTTCACTCGTCTCCTTGATGGCAACCGTCTTCACCGTCTTCAAACGAAGAGACCGTCATGGAAAAAGCAATGTCAGAGATTTACCCACGTGGAAGATGATGTCTTTCTATCCGTTGGATTTTATAGAGTCCACCATCCTGAGTGGGCTCACGGAAGACAACCTTATCGGGAGTGGCGGGGGCGGGAAAGTATATCGGATTGTGCTGGAGGACCACGTTGCACAGATCGTGGCCGTTAAAAAGATCTGGAACACCAGGAAGCTTGATTCCCTGCTGGAGAAGGAGTTCCAAGCTGAGGTCCAAATTCTAGGCTCCATCAGGCATGCGAATATTGTTAAACTACTCTGCTGCCTCTGGAGCATCGACACGAAGCTGCTAGTATACGAGTACATGGAGAACGGGAGCCTGGAGCTGTGGCTTCACAAGAAGTGGAGGGTGGGGGAGCAAACCAAAGAGATGAACTCTGATCACATGCCTTTAGATTGGTCGACCAGGTTGCGGATTGCTGTTGATGTGGCACGAGGGTTATGCTACATGCACCATGGTTGCTCCCCACCGATCGTGCACCGAGATGTGAAGTCCAGTAACATATTATTAGACTCGGAATTTAGAGCCAAGATCGCCGATTTTGGTCTGGCTCGAATGCTCGTCAAGCCTGGAGAGCCCAATACGGTGTCGGCTGTGGCGGGGACATTCGGCTACATGGCTCCAGGTGAGTCATTTTGGCATTTGTTCATATTTTTAATATAAGATACAATCAAGGTAGTATTCTTATGAATATTAATCAGGTTATTATTCAGATCTCCTTTGAGTTAGGAGAGAGTTAGCAATTAACTACTTCAATTTAGAGGACATGTCTTGGCTAGCGAAGCTGAAACACCAACGTCCAGGTGCTGCTACAGTGGCCGCACCTAGACCTCACACTTGCATGCACTTCAATTGTATCTATCGCTTCCCAATAAATACTTTATTTTGTTGCTTTAGTACAATATTACTGTATATTTGATGTGTTATTACTTGATTTCCAGAATGCGCATACTCG
Organism: Phoenix dactylifera; assembly: GCF_009389715.1. Classification (NCBI taxonomy): domain Eukaryota; kingdom Viridiplantae; phylum Streptophyta; class Magnoliopsida; order Arecales; family Arecaceae; genus Phoenix; species Phoenix dactylifera. The sequence goes on from NC_052402.1 coordinate 13,201,147, forward strand.
AGAAAAGTAAATGAGATAATGGATGTGTACAGCTTTGGAGTGATTCTTTTGGAACTAACCACCGGAAGGAAAGCAAGGGATGGTGGAGAGTATGATAATCTAGCAGGATGGGCTTGGCGCTGCTTACAGGAGGATAATAACAAGGTGATTGATGCTATAGATCAGGATATCAAGGAACCGATAAATATAAAGGAGATTGCACTTGTCTTTAAATTAGGAGTCATGTGCACTAGCCCATTACCTTCTTCAAGACCTACAATGAAGGATGTACTACAAATCTTATTACGATGTCAACAAGCTTCTGCAAATGTTACCATGGTGTGAATGAAAAGATGGTATTGGAGAGCTTCTACTGCGACAGCTGGTTGCGAGCATATCATCTTGATCAACCGCAGGCTATCGTACCCATGAACAGCTGTTGAGGACCCACGCAAGCAACACCAAGGAAGCGCCAAGCCAAGGCAGGATCGTGTGCCAACTGAAGGGCAAAGTGGCCCCGCCAACCAAAAAGGACATCAGGACGTAAAAAGGCCAACAGAGGGTCAAGCCAAGGTCAGTCACTTTGCCGGGAAAAGCCTTGGCCAAGCCCCTTCATTTGGCCAAGCACGCCCATGGTCGGCCGAGACCATGCCCGGGTCGCACGCACCGCGCCCATGCATGCCAAGCCTCGGCCGAGTGCGCCAAACCTCGGCCAAGCCAACTGCGCGCCCATGCGTGCCCAAGCCTCGGCCGAGCATGCCCAACCATGGCCAAGCCCACCGCATGCGCAGTCCCGCCAAAGCCATGCCGCAGCCAGGACCAGCCGTGGTCAGCCAGCATGCTACAGTGCGGCGAGGTTCGGCTGCAAGAACTTTGCCAGCTACAGTGACCACGCCTGCTACAGTGCGGCGAGGTTCTTGGGCAAGAACCTCGCCAGCTACAGTGACCGCGCAGAGCCAGCACGCAAGCCAGACTGCTACAGTGCGGCGAGGTTCGGCTGGCCGAACCTCGCCTGCTACAGTGCCCGCGCGCACAGTGCCAGCACGCCCAGGCCCGCGCTCGCCCAGCCCTGCGCACAGCAGCGCCCGCACGCCCAGGCCCGCGTGCGCCCAGCCCCGCGCGCGCCCGGCCCCGTGCGCAGCAGCGCCCGCGCGCCCGCGCGCGCCCGCGCGCACGGCAGCGCGCCCGGCCAAGCGCCCGCGCCCGCCCGCGCGCCCGCGCCCGCCCGCCTGCCGAGCGCCCAGCCCCAGTCCCAGTCAGACTGGGACTCTGCCAGCCGGGACGCGCGACCCGGCCAACCGGGACACGCGTCCCATGCGCCCGACCTGCGCGCCCCGTCCCAGTCCCTCCCGGACTGGGACTCTGCCAGCCCCAACCGGGACACGCGTCCCGTGCGTCCGGTCAGCGAGTCCCGTGCGATCTCGGCCCTCCATTGTCCACTCTTCAACGGCCAAGGATCAAACCCAACCAACTGCGGGAGGACCTCTTCTTGGGTGATTTTGAGCCATAGATCTCATGTCAATCAACGGTGGAAAGGCCTTGGATCCATGAGATGACAATATGCCAAGTTTTATCAAAAGAAGGTTACTTAGTTTTGTCTAAGGCTTAGCCTATAAATAAGATTGTGAGGGGCCATTATAGGGCATCCAATGATCAATGAGTTGAGTCTTGTTTCTCTTGTGAGAGAGTCGGCCGTAAGGCTTGGGCTATTGGGGGGTTAGGCCTTCAATAGATTTCGGTCCTTAGATCTTTTGTTCTAGGACTTGGGCTAGTGGTTGATAAATCAATCTCCACTAGATTGGGCTAGGAAGAGATCTCTTCAATCTCTTTCTAGATTTCTTTTGCTTTCTTTATTATTGTTCTTCGTTGTTCTTCGTTGTTCAAGTTAGTGGAATATAAATCAAGTTTGCTTTCATTGATTGATCTCTTTTATTGAGTTATTCCACCGGCGTTACCTACAATCGGTCCATCATCAACATACTTTGGAGGCGCACGCGAGGAGCGCAAGGAAAAAGGGCTTGGTGAGGGGCTTTGGACCGTGAGCCCCCATCAACAGCTCTTGCGCGCGCGCACACACATAGATATATATATATATATATATATATATATATATATATATATATATATATATATATATATATATATATATATATATATATAGTGACATGGCAACGTGTGATGGAAGCATGTTATAAGCACACTATTCTCCATACCAATTATGTCCCCTAATAAAATAGGGTTATTTATATTTGACTTCTCTCATCAGACTAGTATAATTTCAATTCTCTGATTTTGGGATCATTGATGGTGCATGTTTTGCATCAAAGAGGGCCGAGCATGATCATATGGATGACACATTGATGGCACAATAGGGAATAGCCATCCATTTTCAAGATAGGCGATGTATTGTCTATCCAAACATGCATGACATTTTACAGTGCAAAATACACACCATAGAAAATTCCTGCTCAAAATGGAGGAGGTATTTAGGTGGGAGGAAAAGTGTACGTATGATGCTACAGTATCCTGATAGGGTGATTATGGTTGTTAAAAGGATCCGGAGCTGCTTGCATCTAGAGCTCACACCACACTTATTCATGCACTTCAAGTGTTCTACGTTTTCAAAAATTTGATGAGAAATGTGTTTCCGTTTTTTGTTTTTCTTTCTTTAGGCGAAGTGATTGCGGGGTTGAACTCAACTAAATTTTATTCAACGTTTGTGCTTCATGTTTTTATCACTCTAGTTTAGTACATTACTTGGTAGCATTCGTGTATGTTTTTGTACCGCTACTTGGTCTGCGTGATGAGCTTAAGAAAACTAAATGAGAAAATGGACTTGTACAGCTATGAATCACCATCAGGAGGAAAGCAAATGTTGGAGAGCACGCTAATATGGCAGAATGGGCTTGGCGCTACGTACAAGAGACCTTAGATAACAAATCCAACGATCCAACATATATACTTGAAGATATTGTGAAATGCTAGGCATATCTAGAATTCCTTATAAAACTTTGTTAGGAATTGGTCAACTATATTGTGAAAACTGTATCTTATGATTAACTAGGTTCACCCTAATTCAGCCAATTGGTATGAATTTGAAGCAGTAGGAAAGCCCACAAAAGGCTTTCTGTCAAACCAATGGCACATTGCATGATGACAACAATAACAATTAGCAAATTACAATGGACAAATGTCACTGAAAAAGCAAACAACATGCGACGGCGCATCCTACCTAAAAGACAATGTCAAACAAACGTGACAGATCACACAATTGACTGAAAAGGGCGACTCATAAAAGGGCCACTTCTTTTTTCTTTTCCTTTCTTTTTTTCAGAAAAAAAGGTGGCTGAGAACAAAAATGCTGCACAAAATGCAGCAATAAGTAAATGAAAGGCACTTTATGTTGATAAGGGAGGAGGGGCAAAAGCCCCTCCATTGCTCCGAGATATCTGGGCAAGGTTGAGGGACGGAGGGTCTTCCAGACCAAGCATTTTTTTCGAGAAGCCAACAGAGTTGCGGATTGAGTAGCTATTTTTATGCCAGTCATTCTGGTAGTACCTTATGAGCTGGAGATGAGAAGTTGTCCTGGGCATTCCAAGACATTTTATTTTCTGATTTTATTGGGTACATCCGTACTTATCAGATATGATCTACCCGCTTTAAGGGAAAAAAAAAACCAACCAGCCCTTTGTCAAGCAAATAAAAAGACGCAAGATAAAGACAGTAAATATAACCTAATAGGATGTTTTCCCCGATACAAAAGCAATCAAAGACAAACCCAGAATCAGAGAACACAAGAGGCAACGGAGAGGCAGTTTTTTCTAGATTTCAGCTTCATCAATCAGCAAACATGACCATAAATATTTCTAATACTCACGCATTTCTCACACAATTAATTCACTCAATTTTCAGGCAAAAGGGCCACAGCCACGAGATGGTTCTATATCTGCCGCTCAAACACGGACATCAACATAATTCTGAAAACCTAACATCTCTCAAGATCCGAAAACTTCCAAAAGAAAGAGCCTTTCCATGATAGGATTATGCTTCTAGACTTATTCCACGACATCCAGAATCCCGTTCTTTTTTTTTTTACTTCTTCGCCTCATACTCAACCGTTGGGCACTTCAAACAAAGATCCATCAACCCGCAGATTCAACTACTAAAACTATGAGATGAGAATAATAGTAACAGTAGCAATAATAATAATAATAATAATAATAATAATAATAATTGTTGCTGTTCCACCATTATTCAAATAGTTTCCCCTTCTATGCTATTGACTATTGGTGTGACTTATGATTTTTCAGGGTGTTCCGTCTAGAAAGCTATATGGAGGTATTCCAAAGATGTACATTTCTTCTGATGGTGCACCGACCACTGCTTCATCTGGTATCCCACTTTACGATGGCTGCCATGTTAACCAACTCTATATATGCTTGCCATTTGCTTCCACTTTACTTGTAAATCAGAAAGAAATCAGGCTAAAGTTCGGATGGGAATGATCGTAAGCATGAAATCCTTGAGTTCAATCTAGTTAAAAGCCTTTGTGAGATGGGGCCATACAAGGGACTAACTATTTTCTCCCACCAGCCACCATCCCCACAAACAACAGCTTTTTTTAGGAGAAAAGGGATGTAGAAACTGTGAAATATCAGGGAGGCAAAGTTGGTGAAGTTGACTTGTTGGTGGCCTAATAGATTTCATCATCGTCCTATAAAGTTGGTGTCTGGGGGACCATGTCAAAAGCCTTCATAACATTTCCACCTTCCTTCTCGCAACTATGTAAGGGGCCGTATGCCTCAAGTCACTCTCACAACTAGCTTCCTAGGAACCATAGCTAAAATTATAAACTTAACCATGTCAAAACTCAAACCTTTTATAATCCTCTTCTTAATCTTTTTCTCCTTCGCAGGGCAGAGTGAAAGCACTGAGGATGGATTTAATCCCAGATTCCTAGCAGACAAGGTGCTTTGGATGGTCTTTTCTATGTTGTCAAAAAATGTTATGATGTGCATGCTGTGTCGCTTAATTGGATACTAGTTAAAGGCCAATATCCACATTCTAGTGCACCATAAACGTGCACGACTTCCAATTGTGCAACCGCAAATGATCTCTGCTGACAAGAATAGGCTAATATGGACTTCTTTGGGGACGGGAATCAGGGATAATGGATGCTCTTTTCATCCCCTCGTGGTTGGTGAACTGAAAAGAATCTGCAGTTTTTTTTGGTAAAACTGGTGTGTTTGCAAGGTTGAAATGAATAAAACACAAAAAGAAATCAGAATATATAAATATATCAAAAAAAAATTGCTTTCTGTGAAGTTTTTCGTTTTGTTCTTCTGTTTTCCACCCAAAAATTGAATCTGAAATGAATGCTGAAAATATAACTTTTCCAAGATTTCTCTTTCTCATGAAATGGGAGAATACAACATGCACTTGTCATTGGATTTAAAGCATTCTTCAATTTATTGTAGTATGTTGTGTAATCTTATTTCTATACATATATTCATATTTACCCTCGAAAAACACAACCAAAACCAAAAAAAAGTAAGTTCAGAATTGTTGCTTTCTGATATAACGTAAGAATGAGATACAGACTGTTGAAGAGTTTGATCATTCAGGAAGAATTTTGTAATACTAGCGGAAATAACAGTCTCATGCATTGTGATTTACTCACAATTAGTGCTTTACTTATTTCTTCAGGCCCAGGTTCATGCAAGAAAGTTCTTGGTGGATATCTCTCTGGATTATGATTACGCAGGACCGAACTCCAGGCATGACCCAAGGAAAGGAAGGCCTTGGAGAAACCTCTGACTCGCTCAACAACCAACCCATCAAACCCACTCTTACTTCCCTACCCATGGTCGCCACCCTGTCTGTAATCTATCATCAAGAAAGGTCAATCCTTACGATATCATCCCCAGCCTCAGAGCTCTACCTGTACAGATGTTGATCCTGTATCGCCTTTCTCAGTGAGTTATAGACTTGTTTAACGGATAAAAGAAAGATATGATATTGTGGCTGCTCTTTAGTTTCTCCCTTTCCATGTGCTATTCTAATGCTAGTGATGAAATGGTGCCATGTTTATGTAAGCTCGCTCTCTCTCTCTCTCTCTCTCTCTCTCTCTCTCTCTCATTCTCTCTCCCTCTCTCCCATGCGTGCATGTGTAGGCACGCATGCATGTATGTGAGTATACGTGCATGTGTAGGCACGCATGCATGTATGTAAGCATACGTGTATGTGCACTGGCACGCAAGCCATTCGAGTGCATGTATGTTTCTATGGGTATGGCACTAGCATTGCAAGAGAATAAGGTCAACTATGCTGACTTTACCATAAACTTGGGAGGAATAGACGTTGATGTATCCATGTTTCAATTTTAAGCACAGAACATTCATTTCAAGTCCATAATAACAAATGCGCTTTTTGCTTAAGAGAACATCTTTCGTTAATCTTGAACTGATCAATTTCAACCTGATCTTGGTTTGGATGCCCAATAATGAGCTTCCACACAACTAGTAAGCATAGAGAAGGGGAAGGATGGAGTTGTTACATGAAGTAAAAAGTTTATAGGTCTTACATTCTTCAAAATTTTGGTTTAATGGAAGTGCTTCTTGAAAAAATTATTTTGTTTTTTTCCTCAAAAATAATTAAGGTGGAGAAAATGACAGCCCTACCTTGATCTTTTCCTGTACTTTTTTTCTTTGCCTTCTTCATCCACGATGCTCCCATCCATCTGGAAGTTATGACGTGGATTCAAAAGTTGGGAGGCTTTTTTTTTACATTAATTTAGTCCACAACTTTATAAAAGATATTGGCCAGACTCATCCTTTGACAAGAATGATATTGAATACATCCTCCTCCTCTCTGAATCCTGCTGCCATTCTTTTCGTCTCCCATCTCCGTCTAACTTGTTCTATACCTAGGTCTCACATACTCTAACCATCTCCTCCTCTTTGAACTTTACCTCTATTCTCATCTCTTCTCTCCATCGAACCTGGTCTCAAGCCTCGCCCGCTCCTACTATCTCCTCCTCCTTTGTAAACCTCATCATCTCTCCTATCTATATAAACCGTTTTTGACAAAAGTATTTTAGTTCTACACGTGACCAACGCATGATAAAATCTTCTGAGTCCAAATAAATAAACATAAATAGCGAGGCCATATGGAATCGCTTAACTAATTAAAATGTCATGTTAAAATTTGTTAAACTCGAAAGATATTTAATAAAATTGGTCTTAAGTTGGGGGTGTCTAAATGAATTTATTAATGGATATCTAAAAATCCATTCCTTGAAACTGGCAGTAGGCACCACCCAGTGGCAATTTAGTAATTGTAGGCACATAGTAGCGACGTCATGGTAATTAAGCGGTGCAGATGGACACTTTAATCCTTTCCTATTTCATTTAACGGGCAAAAAGAAAGCAAAAGAAAAAGGAAATTCGAACCCAGCGCACAAGTAAAGAACCTAAAGCTTCCAAAATCCACAAATAATTAATTAAAATAGAAATTTATATGTATCTTTTTTTATTAAGTCTCGTTCCGGTAAATTTCTTATTTTTTTTGGTAAAAAGGATAAATTTCTTAAGTTTTTTGAAATATAGAGTAGAAGTACCTTGCAAGCAAGCTTCAAGAATGGTGGCGAGTGGTAATCTCTTAACAAATAATGCGACCCGTTTCCTCTCCATCCCTTGTATGTCTTTGACGCCACCTCTGCGACTCGGTTTCTCCTATAAAAACACCCAAATCTTCGTTCCAATTCCGTGACTCTTATCGTGAAAACCTTAGATTTCCATCTCCGGCGCCGCCATGCCGGGTCTCGTCGCCCCGCCCGACACTCCACCGCTCCGGATTGCTGTCCCCAACGACGGCGACTCCCAGATCCGGCGCCCTGGCGAGGTCAGATCCCCAATGCCGAAGAAGTTTTCGACCCCGTCGCCCTCCCCGTCCTCCCGCGCGAGGCCCTCCCCGGACCGGAAGAAGCGGACCCCGGGATCGTCGTCGGCGGAGAAGCAGCGGCCACCAACGGCGGCGGACGAGGCTGCACTGGACAACCCGGATCTGGGTCCATTTTTGCTGAAACTGGCGCGGGACACGATCGCGTCTGGCGAGGGCCCAGGGAAGGCGCTGGAGTACGCGGTGCGGGCGTCGCGGGCGTTCGAGCGGTTGGGGGAAGGGGCGGCGCTGGAGCTGGCGATGAGCCTGCACGTGACGGCGGCAGTCTACTGCAGCCTGGGTCGGTACGAGGAGGCGGTGTCGGTGCTGGAGCGGGCGGTGGCGGCGGTGCCGGTGGCCGGAACGGCACCGGAGCACGCGCTGGCGGCATTCTCCGGGTACATGCAGCTCGGGGACACGCACTCGATGCTTGGAAGGTTGGATCAGTCCATCGACTGCTACACCAAGGGACTCCAGATCCAGATGGAGGAGCTCGGGGAGGGAGATCCCAGGGTGGCCGAAACTTGCCGGTGAGTGCGCCGCGGCTCTATACCTTTCTTTCCGCATATTGCACTTTTTTTTTTAACCCTCCTGCTCTGTCCTCCGGCGTGGATGGTCTCGATTGCCGTGATAGCCCTCGAAGCGAGGCGCACGTTAGCACCAAGAAAATATACTGCAGCAAATAAAACCATGTAAGGCTGCCATCAAGAACAGAGTTGCGGACTAAAGGAACCGCTCCCAACCTCGATGATCACGGATAATTAAACTGGTTCCTCAGTTCTTTGATCTCCCATCTCTCAACGCTTCCCCGGCTTTTCCCTTTTCCCCTTGGATCAGTAACTGAATTTTAAAAATTTGGCAGGTATTTGGCCGAAGCTCATGTCCAGGCAATGCAGTTTGATGAAGCGGAGAAGCTCTGCTGCAAGACACTCGACATCCACCGTGAGCATAGCCCTCCCGCCTCTCTCGAGGAGGCTGCAGACCGCCGTCTCATGGCCCTCATCTATGAGGCCAAGGGTGACTTTGATGCTGCCCTCGAGCACCTTGTTCTTGCTTCCATGGCCATGATCGCCAATGGTCAGGAGACTGAGGTTGCTGCCATTGATGTCAGCATTGGCAACACTTATCTCTCCCTCGGCCGTTTTGATGAGGCTGTCTTCTCTTATCAGAAGGCCCTTACAGTGTTCAAGTCCATCAAGGGTGACAACCACATGTCTGTCGCTTCGGTCTTTGTTCGCCTTGCCGATATCTACTACAAGATGGGCAAGTTTCGGGAGTCAAAATCCTACTGCGAGAATGCCCTCAGGATTTATGCCAAGCCTGTTCCAGGCACCAGTCCTGAGGATATTGCTGGAGGTCTGATGGAAATTTCAGCCATTTTTGAGGCGGTGAATGAGCCTGAGGAGGCATTGAAGCTGTTGCAGAAGGCACTGAAGCTGCTGGAGGATTCGCCAGGGCAGTGGAGCACTGTTGCAGGGATTGAGGCCCAGATGGGGGTGATGTATTACATGGTTGGGAGGTATGGAGAGTCTTGGAGCTCTTTCGACAGTGCTGTGGCCAAGCTGAGGGCCAGTGGTGAGAAAAAATCAGCCTTCTTTGGAATTGTGTTGAATCAGATGGGGCTGGCATGTGTGCAGCTGTTTAAGATTAATGAGGCGGCAGACTTGTTTGAGGAAGCTAGGGCAATTTTGGAGCAGGAATATGGGTCAAGCCATCCAGATACTCTTGGGGTGTATAGCAATCTAGCTGCAACATATGATGCCATAGGAAGGTAACATAACTTCTGCAGTCTGCAGTTATTCAATCCTCATATTTATTCATTCTTTTTCTAGAAGTTATATCTATGTTTCTTAATCATTACTCAGGCTTCTATATGTAGCTTGCAAGTTGATTTTTTTGTTCTGTTGCTATTTTCATGTCTTTCTCTATTTGTTCTTTAATTTTACTCTTAAGAAGTTGTTTAGTTCATTTAGCAAATGGTCTGTTGTTTTAATACATGGAAGAAATGGATGGCACATTCTTTTCAGATATAGATCCTTATTTTCTTTACAATAAATAACTAATTACTTCCCAACAATTTATGAGCTATGCATGGAAGCCCTTGGTTCGATAAAAGGAGTCTAAATTTAAGCAGTTAGGTGGTTTGTTGATTTAATATGAGTTTGAGGGCTTAGATAACATGTGTCCCATGGAAAGAATGTTAGTTTGGGAAGTCATCTTCAGAAGATTTTGGACATCCCCTTGAGTTGTAATGTGCTGATATGCCTGGATGCCCAACATTTGTAATGATTTGCGAGCTTTGACAATCTTCTACATCCTTTTAGCTTTATTCTCTCAAAATTCCTTCAAATATTTTAATGCCAGAGGCTCCAACAGCTTCCATCATTGCTCAGATTTATTTCTTTCTCTTGGTCAGAATTATCCTCTGTCATGCAGCTGGCATATTGCTAGCCAGTTCAAGTAGCCTGAAGTTATCATCTTTGGCTCTGTAAGGAGATATGATCTTCATCTTGAAGAAATACAAGAAATATCTGCTTGCTAACTCCAATAATGTCCTATGTGTGTTCTTTTTCTTTTGAGTGCTTTTTCATGACATGATGTCTGAAGGATATCTTGCTAGTTTAAAGATAAAATTGGGATTCCGAATCCTACCAATTTTCTTGTACAAGAAAGAGGAGCTCATCAAATTGCCAATACTTGTGCACTTGCATCCCCTTGTTCCTCACCAATCTATCAGATGTATCATCAAGTTGATTTTGACTTTTTGAGGTTTCTCCTAATAGCAGCATTCCATATTATTATTCTACTTAAGACCCTACTACCAAGTCCCTTCTGTGAAGCCAAGGAAAACATTTGGTCAGCAGAGTATCCAAATACAACAAGCTAGCTCTGGATGTAGATATCTTTTTGAAAATGGCACGGTACTGATTGAACTCAGTATGTAATAAAGGACCTCCTCAAACAGTATTGTCACCTAAGCTGTCAGTAATCAAACTTATCATGTTGTCCTTTGTGGTCAATTGGAAACTCATGTAGAATAAAATTCTAAGTTTGAGGAGATGGTATGTAAGCTTATATTGTAACTGAAGAAAATGCTGGCAAATCTGAAGAGAGGTGATCGTGGCAAGATGATTTTGTTTAAATTTTCTTCTGACACATGGAAAAAATTGATTTGGTTCCTTGGTTTCGTCCATTGGAGATGGTGCTATAGTTATTTTCTCATATTTGACCATATAATATAGTTCCTATCAGGGCCAGATAAATGATGTGTAGGGTTGAAATTGGATCGGATACTAGCATATTCATATCCATATTTGTTTTGTTTGATGAATACAGATACGGATGTTAGTCGGATGCAAAAATTTATATCTATATTTGTTTTAAACGGACATGTATATAAATCGGATACCAAAAATATGGATATAAATACGGATATAAATCGGATAATTAAACTTTATGACCACATATTATTAAGTGAATGATAAATCAAGTTAATAGCATATTAATGTGATCATTTATTTTTCTTAAAAGTTCATGAATATCATATAAAATTAAATAGAATTACAAATAGAATTAGATATTCAAATTCGGATTGGATAGTTATATGTTCATATCTGTATTCATTTTTACTTGACGGATATGGATACATATATGAATATTAGTTAGATGCTTAAATTTCTATCCATATCTGGATAGATTCGGATATGAAAATGATCCGGACGGATATTATCCGATCCACTTTCACCCATAGTGATGTGATCAGTCCAGCAGCATTTATTTTGGATGCATCATTTCATCTGTTGTGACCTTTATCTTCACAACAATGGTTTCAATTTATCTAACAGATTGATCAACACAAGCCAGGGTAAACAAGCTGAGCTGGTGCATGCCAGCATAACTCATGTTCAGCTAATTTTATTTCGAGCTCATCTAGAGGCGTTTGTGAATTTTCAAGATATCTGAGCTAGCTACTAGCCAAGCGTTGATCTCGCTCGAACTGTTTACTAATTGATTGTCAAATTCAAGCAGAATTTGAGCTGAACACGAGCTGCTTGTTAACAGCTCTCCCATTTGAAAGCCCTAACTGCGATGTAGCACATAAGTGTTGTCTTTCATATATTCATTGTTCTCATCAGTCTGTAGATATTGCATATATTGCATCTTTATGCTTAATAATGGAACTTATTCTTCATATTAGTGCAGGAGATTTTTGGTAGATTTACTGTTTTAGGCTTCGGTGGCATCTTAATTATGGGAATATGCATTTCTAGGATAGTGACCATTGCATCACCATTTTGATTCAGGTATTGTGATAAACATTTTCTGGCTAAACAAATCACATTTCTATAGAGTTCGAAGCTTGGAATTGTCAAGCCTATTGATGTTCCAGATGAAGCCTCTAAGCATATGAGCTGTTTAGCACAAAATATAATATGCTAATAACTCAGGATCAAAGATTTCATGTCATTCACTCTTTTGCACTTGTTTCATGGCAGGGTGGAAGATGCAATTGAAATCCTGGAATATGTACTTAAGGTGAGGGAGGAGAAACTTGGAACAGCAAACCCTGATGTTGAAGATGAGAGGAAAAGGCTCGCTGAGCTTTTAAAAGAAGCAGGTAGAGTCAGAAATAGGGAGCCAAAGTCCCTAGAAAATCTTATGGTCACTAATTCGCACAGGGTCAAGGAGGGCACAAGGAGGTGGTCTGCCCTGGGTTTCAAGACTTGATAGAGAACCGTGTAACATAAGAATACGTGTGTAAAGAGATCAAAATAGGAATTTGGTGGTTTCCTGCTGTTTGAGCTTCTACAATTTTTCCATTTTTCTTTGTTTTCTGTTTCTTGAAATGTTTTCATCTTACCTACAGTTGATTTACTGAGTATTTATGATGTGAGTGAAGCTGTCTTATAGTGGATTCTTCTATCACCGTGGTGAATAAATACTTAGGGGTTTTGTAAATCATATCCAATATTCTTTCTTGATATTATAGATAATTTTTTTTTCTTATCATTATTTACAAATCGATCAAGATAAAATTCATATTGGCCTGCCAAGATCCAGGCCAACTTTGGAGTTGGCCATGGCCCAAGTTGGGTCCAGGCCCGTGAAAGGTTGGTCTAAGCCCAACTCATACCAAGATTCGCTTTCTCATCACGTTGCGATTTGGAGAACCAGGCCTGCTTCAATTTGTTGGAGTTCTTAGCCCGGGCATTCCCAAGCACCTGAATACAAGCTTAAGCATGGCCTTCCAGGTCTGGTCCATTTAGATCCCAGGCTAAGATATCTCAATTGTTCAAAGGTCAAACAAACCCTTGTGACATTGTTTGCTACCTCGCAGTCACAAATACTTGTAAAGTAGCATGATGTATCTTGACTGAAAATAGGAAGGACCTTTGAACTACTTTCTTCTAGTTGTAGTTACCAACTTTCTTCTTGTGCTTGATTAACTAGCAAGATAGGATTAGACTGCTAGTGTTTGGAATCTTGCATGCTGTTAGACAGTTGAAACCGCTAATTTGTTCAACCTCATGGGTCCATTATGGGGCAAAAAACTGGCACTGAAGCAAGCATTCCATTGTTCATGCGATTGCTGTGCAAGATCTTTTATTTGATGAGAGAGCCGGGATGGAACTGGTTCCATATCTTGAGGCCATAAATCCTTGTCAGCTGAGCTGTTAGAAAAGGACATAGGAATCTTTTTTTGGAGCCATAAGTGTCGACTGTTCTATTATCAGCCAAAAGGACCGAATCCGCATACTGCTGGTTCAATTTTTTTTGGGAAGACTGATTTCCATGTTCCTAATTATTTGGAGATCTTTAGTTTCTTTTGTTGAGAATGCAATCCAATTTGATCTTGTTACAAGTAGCAAATGCATAAATGCTAGTCATAACCACTGAGATGTGGATTGTAAGTTTAAGATACAAATTTGAAGAATCACTTGCGTTAAATCATATGTTGGTCTCTTTGTCCATTGTAACCATCTTTGTGACTTCCTAATGTACAGAATAATTTGTATCCACCTACCTTACTCGGCATACCATATTTTGCAAATGTATATGTGAGCATTTGTTTATGCATGAATTTAGCCTTACATCGGTTATTCATCGGAGAGATATTGAGTACTTATAAAAGACTAAAGAACTCAAAAAATACCTTACGACTAGTTATTTTAGTGAGATCCTGAATTATTACAAACGGTATTAGAGCAGACCCGGTCCATAACCCATATAGATTAGGGAGCATTGTAGTACAAAATCATTGAGCCTAACAACGAGCCGATCATGATGCTTGTGATTAGATTTAAATGAATTGATCTTAGGTACTTATTCTAAATTTAAAAAAACTCAAAAATATTTTTCGGACAGTCATTTTGGACCATGCTGCAAAGAACTCGAACCTCATGGCAACAAACCATATTAGCAGCTAACTAATCCACATGAACAACATGCCATCACTATCACTGGAGTAATGGTTCCAATGCATTGAGTTGTGAATTATGAATGCACCACCACATAATTATGCCTCATATCGTTTTTATCATGCCATTTAGAAGGGGTTGGCAAAAGCTTTTGATAGATTTTCTTTTCTAGTGCACGCCATAGCCCATAGCCAGGGTTCTGGCTGCTACCTTTATTTTAGAACCAGATTCCTGAGTTAGGAAGCGTTTACATCAAAGGTTGGTCATTGCCTTTAATTGATTTGTCGAGAAGAGGATGTGGGAGGCAGACATCTAATTAAAGGCACTGCCTCCTGCTGCGACGTGAAACCATTCACGTGTCGTTCCGTTGTGACAGTCAGTCTCTTCTTTCTTTCTTCTTCTTCTCTTTTTTTCTTTTCTTTTCTTTTCTTTTTTTTTTGCTGAAAATAAAGAGGAGAAAGAGATGAAACCCGCCCGCATAGCAGCCCTCACTGGGCCCGCTTCCACCAGAAAATATTCGATGCAGGTAGACGGGATGGCCATCCTCACTCATATCCTCTCCAACTCGTGAGTTGCCCCACGTTGAGTACGTCACTCTAACGCCTCCTTAGTACCGGTGGATCATATGGCTACTTCACTGGATAAACCAGATGGAAGACATCCGATCTTCATATTTAATTAATGCCTGCGCGTTTCGAACTTGGATCACTCCGATAAAATTTTAGCTTCGTTCTAACTGTGCTACCATCTTGATGGCATCATCGCTTTCTATAGGAAGAAAAAAAATCAGGAGGGAAGCCGAGATTCCTCCCTTACGGAAGTATAGTAACGATGGTGAC
This sequence comes from Phoenix dactylifera, assembly GCF_009389715.1. Lineage (NCBI taxonomy): Eukaryota > Viridiplantae > Streptophyta > Magnoliopsida > Arecales > Arecaceae > Phoenix > Phoenix dactylifera. Next base: position 13,216,322 of record NC_052402.1, read on the forward strand.
AGATCCCCTCCTTTTTGGACCGTTCGTCTTGTTAGTGCTTTCCACGGTGTTCTGCGTCAGTTTGGCGGTGTCACGCCTCCAGATTCCAGTCCAATGGTGCACGCACATGCACGCACGCGCGCGCGCACAATGGGAATACGGGACCATGGGAGTGATGGTGCTGCTAGAAGTGCAAGAAAGTTAGGTTGGATTTGGTGCAGTAATTTGATTACTCTTTTGGCCTAAGATTTAAATCAGTATATGATCATTGCTTAACAGATTCAAGTTGGATTGAGCTTATTTCGAGACAGGTCAAAGTTTAAGGGACTATAATTTATTTTTTTATGTCAAATTAAATCCACTTAACTTTAATCGAATCAGTATCAATATCATGAAATTTGCACTCAATTCTATTGGCGATTGTCTGTATCTAAGTTCATGTCCAATTAGTTTACTGTTATTTTGGTTGCAGCTTGGGTCGAAGGCAATTTGTGAATAATGTAGATCTGGATCATCTTGACCTACCGGTGTCCTAAAAATTATTATTATAATAAAATGAGAGCGAGAAAAGGTGCCATTGATCTGAATGGATAATATGGTGAAAATGAAGGAAGATAAGTACATATATTGCCCATGATGATTTGGATCTAGTGGCATATATATATATATATATATATTAGAATACATATCCTTTTATATATGACAATGTTTTAGGGAGAGGGAAGCGCATCTATCGAGAAATAAAGGATGCGCATTAATCAAATTCCTTAGGTAGATAATGTGCTTGATCTGTTGGGATTTAGATGGTTTAAGGTTCTAGTCTCATTGAATCTGATTAGATTGGCTTATCTGCTCAAGTATTATTAAAATTTATTTCTATTTATAATAAAAATTTAGCTATAAAAATTTCTATTTATTATAAATTCTTACATTATTATACTATATTTGAAAATTCGTTAGAAGAGAGAAGATTATATTCCATGGACCATGTAGGGCCAATATTAGTAAGGCTGGTATTAATGACGAGAGTTTATCCAAATTATCCATCTGCTATAGAGATGCAGGTATTAACGACCCTAATTATAATAACAAAAATTTCTACTTGATCATAATTAAAATTAATTACTAAACATGCAATTATTGGAGTATTTTATTATTTATAATTTATTGAATTGGTATTATTGCATTTGAAAAATAGCTTGAGAAGATGAGAAAAAAAAAATCCCATATATTGGACAAGTTATACGCTAGTTTACCAAAATATTTCATACACTGCATGCATGGTACATGGTACGAGTTTAGAGTAAGTTCATGCTAGGGTCTATGTAATTCGCAGGCATGGTGGAGATGGCCATACACCAAGCACGTCAGGTGGGGGCCACTTTGGTGATATTATTGGGTCTTGTATTTTGTGAGGTCTGTGCTTAACTAAGTTTCGAAAAGAAATGAGGATTTTAATAAATCGCTTACGTGTGGCATAACGAATTTTCAACCATATGCTTTTCATCTGAACAAGATAAACATCAAAGTTGAAAAATTATATCTTGCATCATGCTCGCCACATCAACGGTGATGCATGAGGCTCGGAGATGCACGACTAGTGTGGGGAATATCCATTGGTGGAGAATAGAATTTCTGGTCAAAGCTTGATGGTGGGCCCGTATGCTTATCTCATGATAGAAACTTGTTGGAATTATTTTATTGGAGAGGTTTGCCATAATATTCCTTATCCTTCGTCAACAACCCTAACGCTGCATCGCGAACCGTTTCTAACTTCTTTGCAACGCTCGGCTCAGCTTTTTAACCTCTTCGTGGCTACCAGATCGTCGCCACGTTCCATCTTGAAATACACGTGTCACGATCTTTAACGTGCTGACTCTGACTTCCGGAAGATCACGTGATTTCTTCATCTCGGCGTTTTGTCATATCCAATCAAAATTACCTAAACACCCATAGCGCTTTGAAGTAATTTTCCAGAAATGCAAATGGTTAGACCGCGTGATTTGTCTCGTAATTTAGTGAAACATCAAGGGCATTCTGACAAAAAAGAAAATCAAGAAAAATTTTCTTGAGTGGGGAAAACTCCGAAATCTTGGATATGCTCTTCGTTAACCTCCAAAAAACTCTCTCCCCTTCAAATCGTCCCCATCCCTTAAGAATCGGAAACCACGGTCACGAGAGCTCTTCGTCTGTGTCTCCGCCTCCCTCTCAAGTATCGCTCGATCCCCTTCTTCCTCTGAATCCCACCATCTCCATTGGATCTCAGGGTCTCCGGCGATCCCTCTCCTCTCCGATCGCCGGCGATCGGCGGCGGGAGAAGAAATTTTTTATTGAAAGAACGGAAGCAAGGATCTCCGAACCGATCTAGGGTGTCTTGTCTTCTTCCGATCAAGAAAGAACGCGCGGAGGGGAAGAAAGCAGAAGAGAAAGAATTCGAGGCCCTAGTTTCTTGGATCGAGTGGAAAGCTAGGATTTTGGTAGATCTTATTAGGAGTTAGCTTAAATTTTTCTTACTTTCTTTTGTCTTTGGGTGATTTTGGGGAGAGGCGGGCATGGGGAAGGTGGCGGTGGGAGCGGCGGTGGTGTGCGCGGCGGCGGCATGCGCGGTGGCGGCGCTGGTGGTGCGGCACAGGATGCGGAGCTCCGGGCGGTGGGCACGGGCGATGGCGATACTGAAGGACCTGGAGGAGAAGTGCGCCACGCCGATTGGGAAGCTGAGGCAGGTGGCGGATGCGATGACCGTGGAGATGCTCGCCGGCCTCGCTTCGGAGGGCGGGAGCAAGCTCAAGATGCTTATCAGCTACGTCGATAACCTCCCCACAGGGTACTGCCTATTGTTTCTTTCCCCGCCTATTCTTTTTTTCAATTACGGATGTGCATATATATCGAGTTCTATGATTGGATCCGCTCGGGCTATGACTTTGATTCTTGAGATACCCTTCCCGTTACCATTACTGTAGTTGGAAATTTGCTTTCTTTTGATATGCTTTCTTCCCTTCTTTATGTTAAAAAGATTTTTCTTTGTATCTTGTGGGTGGTTCTTTCCTCTTTCTCGTAGTTGTTTATTGCTGTACTTCAAAAATATTTCTCACGCGGATTTCTTGCGTTTTGGGTTTGTCTGTCAGAATTTACCTTTTCTATTTTGGAGTCCCTACTTTGATGATTCTTTCTTCATAGTTCTTGTTCTTCGTGAAAACGTTCTCCGGTTCTGCATCTCTTGTTTTACTCCAGGCCCAATGACCCTTGTTTTGTATGATGTTATGGGCATGAGTTCTGTGAGGATGTGGGGGAGGGTGTTATACTCCTTTTCAGTAGAAAAACAAGATGAAGAAAGTGTCTTCTCTTTATCGCAGTCAGCAACTAACATGAAGTTCTGCATGATGCATTCCCCCTCTTTTGAATAGAACAAGTTATATGACTATTTTCTGACTTCTCTATGACTATCAAATGAGCTTATTTGGTCGTCATGTCTCACTTTGCTTCTTCCCTGGTTATGGATGAGTTCAGTAACTTCAGATTATATGTCAATAGACCGGCCCAGTTCTGTTACAAGGATATATCTTGGTTGCTGGCTATAATCCAGTTTTGGCTTGTGGGACGATAGTTCTTGAGCTTTGATGTATTTTAGGATTCAGGGCATTGGGGTTGATTGTTTATTTTATTTGCTTATTTTTCCTGACCCTTGCTTTATATAATTAGCTTTATGATTAGCTCCTGGTTCGTAACACTTAATTCTTTAGGACAGTTACCAAGACATATTAATCATGACCTTTTAAGTCAGTGGCTACCTATGGAACAAAATCTTGCCAATATAGAATTTTGTTTACCGACCGTGAATCATAAATATTCTCTTGTGCAAATAGTTGCTGAGCTGGTATAACAGAACAAGTATCTGGAGTCAATTAACAGATGCAATATAGAGATAGGTAAATGGCGACACCAAAACAAAATGGTTGCACCTAAAACCTCAATATGCAAGCTCTTTAAACTATGAAGCCTCATCTTAAGTTGTCAGGTTCATGAACAATGGTTTCCAACATGTTCTCTACTTTGGATCTTGCATCATCACCTCTTCTACATCCAGTTGATAATTTATTGCAATCAGCCTTTGGTGTTTGAAGTAAATGTCCTGTGTTTGAAGTAAATGTCCCATAATGTTGTAGAAAATTTGTAATTTTATGATAGAAAGGGACATGCCGTATAACAATAGAATGATGCTTTACATGCTTTTAATATTATATTTGCAATGTTTTTCTCTGTAAAATATTTTTTTCATGTTATACAAGTGCTTTATTTTTTACATGTGTTAATGTTGATCTGGTCTTTTGGCTTATAAAGTGTTATTAGAGATTATTTAACTCCTTGAGTCAGATGGTGTGATTTTCCTCCCTTCATCTAGACTCTTCATGACTAGGATAACTTTGAGTATTAGAACCTTAGTTTCGTAATCTTAAACTTTATAATCAGCAGTATGGGTCTTCGTTCTTGACGGATGACATTCTAGTGTACAGTTCAAGTGCCCTCTACTTCAATAACAGCCATAACCATAACCATAGCCATAAAATAAAATTGAAGCCTTCAACTTTTTGGGGCTGGCTTTATGGATTCCCATTTTCCAAATCCCTATGCAGGGCTATCTCTGAGCTTATTTCAAGCTTTTCTATATCCTTTTTCATAACTTCCATTCATGTTATATTACGTTTTCAGCTTCTTTTCCTACAACATTCAACATATATAAAGTATACCTCTTTTCTAGAACTCCCTTGGATCTTCATTGTACATGTTTGTATCACCTCAATCAAACCTCCACCACTTTGTCGTTATTTTGTACTATTCTTATACTCATTTATCATTCTATTATTCCTAGTTTCACCATGCATCCATCTCAATGTAGTCATTTCTATCACATTCTAAGACATAAATATGTGGGTGTTGCTATTATATAAATTGTTTTCTTTAAGTCATGAAAATTCATCGGAGGTGATCTTCTCGTCAAGATTCTACCATAACACCTTTAACAGCTTATGCCTGATTCCAAAATAGTCTCCATACAAATGGGATAAGACTTGTTGGTTAACTCTTTGCATATAGTTTAACTTGAGCAGCATTATAATCTGACCCGAATGTGTATTTTTGCTTTATCATCTGCATATATGCCATGTTGCCATTAGTCTAGCATATCTCTGCACCAACATGATACCTGACATTCTGAGGAGATAAGTTGGCCTTCTTCAAAATTTGGAACATGGAATGGATATGAATTATATGACATGAAAGGTCGAGTAGTTGTGCATCAAGTATTTATATTGATCAACAAGTGAAGGTCTTTCCTCATTCATAAATTAGTAAGTTGGAAAAATATGAGCTAATGGTGGTCCCATGGATGATGGGCTGTTAGTCACATGTTTAGATCCAAGAGGTATGATATAGATGTATTCAGTTTGTATATTAAGTTTATTTTTTTGGTGAATTGAAGTCATGTATCTTCCTGTCAGTTAATGAAAACAAGTTATACTATGTTAAGCCTGTCACTTTGGGGCTTTGGAGAGCTTTGGATTTTTTGCGAGAAGAATTCTGTTATCTTTACCTATGTAAGAATCAGACTCTATTAAATTTGCTAGGTTGTGACATGTCATATGGTGTTGTTACTGTTAGGATCTGCATAAGGAAAGGAAAGAGTAGGGTTAGGCTGTAACATGGATAAAGAAAAAGATTTCTAATGAAGTCTTCTACTTGTTGGACTTGTAATATGACTTTCATCTTCAGAAAACAAAGAAAATAAGCAAAAAGAGAAGTCAAACATAATCTTGCAAGTAAATCCTTGTCAATGTATTAAGCTATTCTTTTAAGTGGGGACCACTTAAGTTGGGGAATAATGGCTGGAGCATGCTCTTGTCAATCCCATGTTAATCTACATGTTATAAGGAAGTACCTAGGGGAATGATTATCAGATTTATATCTCATTGTACCATGTGGGCCTCCCAAAGTTCTGTTCAATTTGTGCCTCAATTTTATGTTGTATTGGCAAGCTTTGGCTTCTCAGTTTAGTTACTTGACCCTTTGTAAGCTCCAAAGGAGGTTGATAAAAACTATAAAGATTCCGGACCTGTATCGTAGCCCAATATAATAGTACAGACATTGACTTGAACCTTATGCCCATTCAATCTAAGATGATTCTGAGAATTGTGCTTGAACCGATTATTATTGTTTCGATTTCCAGCTAGCTTACATGAGAGATTTCTCTTTAATGTTCTTCTATGTGAAGCCTATTTTTGGATCATTATTAGGAATTACCATCCTATGGTTTAAAGTGTGTTTGCTAGTATAGTCGTTGATGAGTGTTAGTTTAATATACTTACATGTGAGGCCACTACTGATTTAAGAAGAAAAGGTTGTGTATTTATCTGGTAATATAAAAATAAAGCGGATCTACATAACATTAGCATCTGGAGAGTGATTGAGATGGAATCTTCCATTTTCCTCATTTTGAATGCTTATATTTATAGCTGTTTGTACACTGATCTTCATAGCACATGAAAGCAGCTCAACAGATGACCTATAACTCGGTTTGCTACCACCTAGCTCAGGAGGATGGATAATTAATATGCCAATAATGTTAAAAATGTTGGTTTTTCATGGATGCCTTGGACTTGCTTGTTAGCTAACGTTGTTCCAAAAAAACTACTACCATGAAACTAAACATGTCGTTGGCTGAGGAGATAATGGGAGGAGGTAGGAGGATGAGGAGAGTAAACTCTAGTACAGTCTGTAGCAGAGTTGAACATTTGAGCTCACATCTGATAATTTTAGGGTCTATATATGTGTATGTGTATGTGCATGTGCATGTGTCATAAACATGCATTATTTGTTTCTTTTAGCAAATAGATTGCATTAATGATTGTTGGCCTGCATCAAACACGCCTGTACAGCATGACTAATATTATGGATGTGTTGCTAAAAATATTAGGAACCAATTTTTGTTTCATCAAGTATTTAAAAGTAGTATCATTACAGAGATGAGACAGGATTGTTTTATGCATTGGACCTTGGAGGAACCAACTTCCGTGTACTACGTGTACAATTGGGAGGAAAGGGAGGGTATGTTGTCAGGCAAGAATTTGAAGAAGTTTCCATTCCACCAAATTTGATGGTTGGAAGCTCCAGTGTAAGTGAGGGGCCTGGTGTTGTATGTTTGACTCTTCTTTATTTGGAAATATCTAAATCTGCTTCTAAGCTTGCTCAACTTCAATTATGCTTTCAGGAACTATTTGACTTCATTGCTGCAGCATTGGCAAAGTTTGTTGCTTCAGAAGGTGAAGAATTTCACCTTCCTGTGGGCAGGCAGAGAGAACTTGGTTTTACTTTCTCTTTCCCTGTGAAGCAAACATCGATCTCGTCTGGCACTCTTATTAAGTGGACAAAGGGTTTTGCCATTAATGGCACGGTAAATTCTGGTTTCTCTTTTCCTGTTTGACCTAAATGAGATTATGATTTAGCTTTGTTATGTGATGACGAACTTGAAGCTACACAAGAAAATTCTTGGATATGATGAATGTTATTGGTTGTCCATCAGGGTGTCCATGCATGGAATAGATCATTCTGTATCTTATCTACCAATTGTATTCCTGAATTTGGATTTAAGAAGTTTGTTGTTTGGTCTTTTTGGAGCTTAAGACATTTTCCTCTGGCAAAACGGAATTTCCCACATTCTTTTGACATCTTCCAACAAGTTTTTTAATCCTATTCGATATTTTTTCTGACCCTTCATGTGGATCACAGTTGTTAATGTTTCTTTATTATAGTTTCATTTGATCTCTCTTTTTTTGTACATGGCACAATCATCTTAATAGATGCGATGCAATTTCTTACGCTTCCTCAATTGTTAATATATACTCTTTGTTTTGTATTTTAGTTTTCTGGCATCAACAAGAATTATCTCATCTAAGATACGGTTAATGAGTATTATTAAGTTTTCCTCCATTATTTTTTAAAAAATAATCCTTCTCAGTTTGCCAGTTCTCTTGTAATTCAAAATTTTGTCCCAAGTGCTCCTATTATTTGCAGTTTCTTCAATGCTTATTTTTTTTTGGGGGTAGTCACTTTTCCTGATGCTTTTTCAGTTAAGTTATTTTTTCTAGCATTTTGAAAATTTAATAAACATGTTCATCAGAATTTTATTTTTTGCTATGTGTATTTTGACTTTCGAGATCTTTGCACTTGCTCTATTGCTTAACATTTCCTTGTTAGCTTTATTTATGTATTTCTAGGTTTTCCTTTTAGTTGAGATTGACATACAAGTTGCCTTTGCTTACTACATGCAGCACTGCATTTAAATGTGTTGCTTAGGATTGGTTGGGCGAGTAGGAATATATAGTTCAAAGGTGAATTTTTATGTCATGTAATGTATTTTTTATCTCTTTTACTAGATTGTAAGGCAAATTAGTTTATTGACTAATTTTTTATTTAATAATCATTGAGTGAACTATAGAATAGAAGTGATTGTCATATGCCTTCCATACAGTCACTTTTGAATAGTTAGTTTGCATTGCTATCTAAATGATCTTTCTCTTGAGCTTATTAGATATGCTCTAGTTTGATATGTGCCATCTTCTTAGTAGTGGTTTATGACAAAATTTCACACTCCATACCAGTTCTTTTTCTTTCCTTAGGGTTGCCTGAAGTTATTACAGATCAGGCCAATGAAGATTATCACTCCGTAAAGCTTAAATGTTTCATTTAGTTTGTGTAAAAGATAGCAAAGGCTCATAGAATCCCACAATCACATTGGCCAGATATCATCATTCTTGCTGAAATTCCTTGTAGACCATAATATGTTTTGATGGACCTTTTTCATTCCTCCAAAGCCAGGTTGGGGAAGATGTGGTGGCTGAGTTGACCAAGGCCATGGAAAGGCAAGGTCTTGATATGCGGGTTACAGCATTAGTAAGTTCCTTTATTCGTACTGCTTTCAAATTTAATAATGAGAAGCTTTGCATTTGAGGCATTTTTTTTCTTTTCTTTTTAGGCATTTTCAAAAAGACATAAGTATTCTTCCAATTGTTGGTTTCTTTCTTCACCTCAAAGGTGAAGATAGTGCAAATTTAGGGCAGAACTGATGGTCTTATTTTAGGTAAATGACACAATTGGCACATTGGCTGGGGGCAGATATTACGATAATGATGTGGTTGCTGCTGTCATACTGGGTACTGGAACAAATGCAGCATATGTAGAGCATGCACAAGCAATTCCTAAATGGCATGGGCTTTTACCAAAATCAGGAAAGATGGTAAGCAGAATTTCTGTTGCCTGGAACTTGTGGAACTTAAGTATGAGAGGTTGGAAACAAAATTTTGAGTAATTTTAAGCTTCTCATTAAACCAATAGCAAGAAACAATCTCTTTTGCCTCTTATTAATGGGCAGGACATGTTATGTTATCAAACATGAGTGAGGCTCTTTTTTTTTTTTTTTTGAGGTGAAGGGAGGTTGAAACCACCAGGCTTCTATTAAAATAAAAGAGAAGTATTTACAGAGAGTGAGGCATTTTTCTTGTCCTGTAGGTTATCAACATGGAATGGGGAAATTTCAGGTCATCTCATCTTCCGATAACAGAATACGATCAAGCATTAGATGTTGAAAGTTTGAATCCTGGTGAACAGGTGATTTCTTCGTCCACTTCTTTGAGTACAAAAAATTGGTTGTTCAGATTTATATGTACCTTATTTTTTTATTCCCAGATCTTTGAGAAGTTAATTTCCGGAATGTACTTGGGAGAAATTGTACGAAGAGTCCTGTTGAGAATGGCTGAAGAAGCTGCCTTGTTTGGAGACAGTGTTCCACCAAATCTTGAAGTTCAATTTATACTGCGGTATGCTTTTAGTTGTCAATGACCACTGTTAGAATACTGTTCTATTTTGCATAACATCTTTTAAGCAAGTTGTGTTGATTACCACTGTCAATTAGATTATAACTGAATGCATCTTTAGTCATTAACCATCAGTTTCAGAGTACTTAACATCCGTTATCAAATAACCATGATTGCTTCATGTAGGTAGTTCATCATTTCACTCAGTAAGGATACATGCTAGCATAAAATTCTTGAATGGTTTGCTCTCCTTGGGTCATTTAAGTCAATTGTTGCTCCAATTGATAAAGCCTAGCATGATTGTTTTGCTAAAATATCTTCAGAAAGTCTCACATCTCAGTTGCTGTAGAGAATTGGGTTAGACTGGCTGCAATTGTTGGGTTGATGGAATCTATCATCCGCATGATAGTCTTTGAATTATTAATCAACCATTCTCCAGCCTCCTTCGGATGACTTTGTATCACTGTTGACCCATCAATCGTTCCTGAGAGCATTCTCCCCATAATTCCAAAAAATGGAAAACCCACAAACTATAAATTTTGCCATCTAGCTTGACTGAAATTGAAGGCGATGGATCTTGTGATGAAGATGAAGTGATCTGCAACAGAAGAAACCTGAAATATTCAAGAACTAAAGTACGCTTCTTGACAACCTAGATTCAGCCAAGAGATGTTAATCAGCCATATAAACAAATCCGTGCATATGTATCATCGCACCAAACTTCAGAAATATTAAAAATCTGATGTGGTAACCATAAGAAGCTTGTAAATACCACCCATCAAAAAACGCCCACCACCCAAACCTCAAAGAAGAGACCAGATCTGGCACTTCTATTGTAAATCCTTGTCTCCAAAAGCTGGGCCCCTCCAACGATCTTCAAGGGAGCCCCTCCACAAGGCACGGAGCAAAGGCAAGCGTATTTTCGAGAACTATACCAAATCTAGCCTTCAAACCAGCTGGGCCCTCCAAAGACTTGAAAGTGAAGTCATTAGTGGGACCTTTAAGAGAAGAAGTTGATCGCAAGTTGCAGGATTTGACTCTGATACGATCTAAAATATAATAAGGGTTGAGTAGCAAGACACAAAATGTTTTGAAGAAGCTAGGGTAAAAGCCCCGTCCTTATATTCTCATTATATATACATGGTCCATTTACAATAATGCCCTTAACAATAATATATGAACACGACATAGTTTTATGCTCTATATTTTACAAGCAGGATGTTTCCCACATTATTGGATTAGAGACTTTACACAAATATTGTGATGCGTGCAGGCCATAATGGTTGGGTCGGAATCCTTCCTATCCATGAAAATGCCTTCACCACCAGTAGATTGTGACCTGCCACCTTTAAAGAATTTTTATGTTTTTTCCTCATTAGTTTATGACTCTTGTTTAGTATGTTAATATCTAGCATCTTCACGAAAGTCCCACATTTGGTACATATTGCCTATTGAGGACGCTAAAGGTAGTAATAGTAGTTTGAGGTTTTGTTCTTGAATATAGAATTGAAAGCTGAGATGGATACATATTGCCAAGTTAGAAATTTGTATACGTGCCATGCTGTGGCATGTTTGGTTTTGGAAGAGGGCATGGTAACCATTGCACTGTCAGTCTGATCCTGCCTCTAAAAGAAACAGTTAAAAATTTGTTTGTGTAGTCTGAACTGAAAGTTGGTGCATATGGTAATTGTACGTGCGCAGTTTTTTAGTCATTTATTGACTTTCAGAGGGAACCCTTTGGTTGGTATTTGCTTCTCCTTTCCCTGTAATTCTGACAATATCTTTTATTGTGATTTAGCGGACATTTATTGGTATTTGCTTCTCCTTTCCCTACATTTATGTCAGATGTTACAGTATTGGCTTATCATAAACAAAATTGGGACTTGATATGTGCAGGACTCCAGACATGTCAGCCATGCATCATGACACATCATCCGATCTCAGAGTTGTTGGGACTAAACTAAAGGATATTTTAGGGGTATGTTACCTTTCCTTTTTTTCTATAATCTAAATTCCTCCTGACAGAAGTCATCAGAATGTGGCTGTTCTTTTTACAAAATCTTTGTTTTTCTTTTAATTTCAGATCTCTAATACCTCTTTGAAAACAAGAAAGCTGGTTGTCAAGGTCTGTGATATCATTGCCAGTCGTGGGGCCCGTCTCGCTGCTGCTGGAATACTGGGCGTCTTGAAGAAGCAGGACCGTGATAATGCAGCAAGGGATGGAAGTGACATGCAGAGGACAGTGATTGCTATGGACGGTGGGCTTTATGAACATTACACTAGATTTAGAAATTGTTTGGAAACCACACTCAGAGAGATGCTCGGAGAAGAGGCCGCGCCGTCTATTGTCATCAAGCTTGCCAGTGACGGATCAGGCATTGGAGCAGCTCTCCTCGCTGCATCTCACTCTCAGTATCTTGAGCTTGAAGAATCCTGAAGGGTCTTGATACAAACCTAGGCAGTCTATGGTTTCTTTTTGTCGCTCCTCATTTCTGTGAAGCAATGCTTAATTTAACACCCCTGCGGCAGTATATGGTAGCGTAGAGAAAACCAGGAGAAATCTTGCAAGTGTATAAATTCTGGGTCTGGCAGTCAGTGTGCGGATGATGCTGCTCCAGACCTGCCATTCTTTCTTTCCCTTCCTGCGAAGTGGCGGAACGGTCAACCTTCTTTTATCTATTTTTCAGTTTTTTACTAGTTTTGTTTTCTGGGTTTCTCCTGACAGTTTAACAATAAAAGAGGGGAATTAATGAAGTCTTTTTTTTCTTGGAGTGGATATCATGCCTTCTATGCAGCTGTTGCACCTTGTTTAAGAAGCCCTATGTAGAGAGTAGGCAAACTCTCTTTTATTACCAGATGATGCTTTATTGTGTTCTGCGAACTAGCTGCACCTGTATGTGTTCGAAGTCATCTTCGACAGATCTATACCAAGAAATGGTCAATCTCCAAGAGATGAGAATGCTGAAATAATAGGCTATTCTCTCAGATGACTGAAAATTCAGGGTTTATGCATGTTTAGTAGTGGAGGGTTGCTTGGCTGGACCGCAGCCTTCCTATGAGAAGATTCTGGAGTACTTTCATTGTTTAGATGTTGTTTAAGGGTCTATTGTTTTAGCATTCCTCTTAAACAAAAGGCAGGGCACCTGAGAAAGAGAAGTACCATTACTAACTACCCTTCTACTAATGCAGAAATGACAGTAATACAGAGTGTTTTAACTGGTAGATTTGAATGACGTCTTTCCTTTTATCTGATTCTGTATCAGCCAGAGCTGCTTTTATGGGTTCGTAATGATTCTACCACTGCATGCGGCTTGGTCCATGAGGTCTTATACAAATTAGAAAAAACCTGGCTCGTCTTTGACCTCATTTACATGTTTGGGGTCCCCTAAAATTCTTCATGTTCGCAATAACTATATGATTGGCTAGCTAGCCTAGGAGAGAAGTTGAATAAATCAAATAAAAAGCATGGTGGATGTTACTGATAAACATCTCACGGGTGAAAAAAATGGCGCATAAAATGTTGTGCCTATGGACAACCTCTTACATGGTGTAAATCATTTTTTTCTCTCTTTAAAACGAGCTATTCGTACAGTTCTAGGATGAATATATGCAAAAAAAAATTCAAAAAAAAAAAAGTATGTCCTGAAAGCCCTTTGCAGCTGATACGGAATTGGTCCATAGCATGTCACCCGAGTGGCCTCACAGTAGATGTGCTTCACAACAAAAGAAATGCCCTCCTTTGCCAGTCTCCAAGCATCCTACAATAGGGAGTGCATGTCGAACTCCGGGCTTAGACTTTGGATACAGCCGATCACCACATCCGAGCCCTCAACCATAATGAGATTCGCTCCAAGAATATTTGAAAACCGCTTCCCTGACAAATTGCTGTGGGTACAGCAGCAATTTCGTTGGGACATGAAAGTACTGTTGTGGTTACAGCAGCACACAATATCGTTGGTGGGTACAGCAGCCCGCAGCTGGCTCCTTAAAGCTCATTTAAATGAGATGTTCGCGGCCATGGTGGGGGCCCCAATTCGGTGTTTATTTATTTATTTATTCCCCAGTTATATTTGCAATTTGGCGCTTCTTGATGTCGTAGTAAGAGTTGCAGCACCTCCTCCATGATAGGTCTCGTTGAAGGCAAAGGACTGCTGCAGATAAGTCCTAATTTAAAAACAATCGTAATATCTTCCAAGTATGTTGGATCATTGGCATTGTTATCTATATCATGGATAATGTTATTGGTCTCTTGTACGTAGCGCCAAGCCCATTCTGCCGAATTAGCGTCCTCTCCATCATTGGCTTTCCTCATGGTGGTGAGGTGAGCTCTAGAAGAACCAATCAAAGCTGGACATGTCCATTTTCTCATTTAGTTTTCTTAAGCTCATCATGCAGACCAAGTAGCGGTACAAAAACATACACGAATGCTGCCAAGTAATGTACTAAACTAGAGTGATAAAAAAATGAAGCACCAATGTTGAAATAAAATTTAGTTGAGTTCAACCCCCCAATCACTTCGCCTAAAGAAAGAAAAATGAAAAACAAAAAAACATTTCTCATCAAAATTTTGAAAACATCGAACACTTGAAGTGCATGAATAAGTATGGCGTGAGCTCTAGATGCAAGCAGCTCCAGATCCTTTTAACAACCATAATCACCCTATCAGGATACTGTACCACTATACATATACTTTTCCTCCCCTGTAAATACCTCTTCTCCATTCTGTATGGTGTGTGCATGTTTAGATAGACAATACATCGCCTATCTTAAAATTGGATGGCTATTGCCTATTAAGCCATCAATGTGTCGTCCATACGATCATGCTCGGCCCTCTTTGATGCAAAACATGCAACATCAATGATCCCAAAATTAGAGAAGAGAAATTATCCTAGTCTGATGATAGAAGATTCATTTTGTGTACTTGTTTTTAGAAAGGATGTTGAGGTATGTCTTTGGAACTTTTCCTATCTTTTTTGCACTAGTCTATGAGAGAAGTCAAATATAAATGTTATGGATACCTTAAAAAACATTTTTTTTGATATAGAAAATGGAGAGAGTTGGAACCTCCCCTATTTTATGAAGGGACATAATTGGCATGGAGAATAGTGTGCTTATAACATGCTTCCATCACACGCTGCCATGTCAGTATGTATATGTGTGTGTATATATATATATATATATATATATATATATATATATATATATATATAAGAGCTGTTCATGGGTGCGATAGCCTGCGGTTGGTCAAAATAATATGCTCGCAACCAGCTGCTGTTGTAGAAGCTCTATAATACCATCTTTTCATTCACACCATGGTAATATTTGCAGTAGCTTGTTGACATCGCAGTAAGATTTGTAGTGCATCATTCATTGTAGGTCTCGAAGAAGGCAATGGGCTAGTGCACATGACTCCTAATTTAAAGATAAGCGCACTCTCCTCTATATATGTCGGATCCTTGATATCCTGATCTATAGCATCGATCACCTTGTTATCCTTCTGTAAGCAGCGCCAAGCCCATCCTGCTAGATTATCATGCTCACCACCATCCCTTGCTTTCCTTCCGGTGGTTAGTTCCAAAAGAATCACTCCAAAGCTGTACACATCCATCTTCTCATTTACTTTTCTCGAGCATGCGCATTCTGGAAATCAAGTAATAACACATCAAATATACAGTAATATTGTACTAAAGCAACAAAATAAAGTATTTATTGGGAAGCGATAGATACAATTGAAGCGCATGCAAGTGTGAGGTCTAGGTGCGGCCACTGTAGCAGCACCTGGACATTGGTGTTTCAACTTCGATAGCCAAGGCATGTCCTCTAAATTGAAGTAGTTAATTGCTAACTCTCTCCTAACTCACAGGAGATCTGAATACTAACCTGATTAATATTCATAAGAATACTACCTTGATTGTATCTTATGTGCCTATATTAAAAATATGACAAATGACAAAATCGCTCACCTGGAGCCATGTAACCGAATGTCCCCGCGACAGCTGACACCGTATTGGGCTCTCCAGGCTTGACAAGCATTCGAGCCAGACCAAAATCAGCGATCTTGGCTCTAAATTCCGAGTCTAATAGTATGTTACTGGACTTCACATCTCGGTGCACGATAGGTGGGGAGCAACCATGGTGCATGTAGCATAACCCTCGTGCCACATCAACAGCAATCCGCAACCTGGTCGACCAATCTAAAGGGACGTGATCAGAGTTCATCTCTTCGGTTTGCTCCCCCACCCTCCACTTCTTGTGAAGCCACAGCTCCAGGCTCCCGTTCTCCATGTACTCGTACACTAGCAGCTTTGTGTCGATGCTCCAGAGGCAGCAGAGTAGTTTAACAATATTCGCATGCCTGATGGAGCCTAGAATTTGGACCTCAGCTTGGAACTCCTTCTCCAGCAGGGAATCAAGCTTCCTGGTGTTCCAGATCTTTTTAACGGCCACGATCTGTGCAACATGGTCCTCCAGCACAATCCGATATACTTTCCCGCCCCCGCCACTCCCGATAAGGTTGTCTTCCGTGAGCCCACTCAGGATGGTGGACTCAATAAGATCCAACGGATAGAAAGACATCATCTTCCACGTGGGTAAATCTCTGACATTGTTTCTCCCATGACGGTCTCTTCGTTTGAAGACGGTGAAGACGGTTGCCATCAAGGTGACGAGTGAAGCAAGAACGATGAGGATTATACGCATCTTCCATGGCGAACCATGTTTGCAGACAGGGACGTATAAGAGATCGCTGGAAGCGCAGAGGCTGGGGTTCGAGAGGAAGCTTTCCTTGTAGGCTTCCTTTGAAGAGAACAAAGCTCGCCTCCCAGTCTGGTGTAGAGGATAAACTCGCTTCGTACTCTCGAAGCGTTTAATGGCTGGCACACAATTTCATGCTCCGACGCAGGAAGTGAAATGATGGGAAGAAAAGACGGGAAGAAAAACGAGACTTAGTCCCTCACAGCGTCTGCTCGTTTTATATATATAACAAACCAACGATGATTACAACTCCCTGTCCTACTACTTCGGAAACTGTTTAACAAATAAAAACAAAACGACGAAAACAACGTCGTCCCTTAATCCATGCAACTAACATTTAAAATATACCTCGTGCCCAACGCACGTAACAAAACATTCAAACGAACGCGTCATCCCAACGCTCGTAACAAAACCATGCAGATTTAAATTGACAACACGTCAGCTCACCGTGAAGCCGGTGGGCGCTGCCTCACCTCCGCGTGATTCGTGCAAACACACCCGTCAGGGTTATCTCCAACATCCTTTTGTAATGAGATCGGGATCTCGCCGGAGAGCCGGTTGGATGAGAGGTCGAGGATGGAGAGGTTCTGAAGCTTGCCGAATTCCTCCGGGATTGATCCACTTAATTGATTCATCGAGACGTCGATCTCTTTCAACCCCAAGGCGCCAATTGTTCCGTCGATGTTGATCTCTCCAGTTAGATTGTTTGCAGATAAATAAAGGTACTTTAGCTTCTTTAGACTCCAGATGAATTCAGGGATCTCGCCCTTCAAATTAGTCTTGCTCATCAACAGGGAGCTCAACTGTGTCAAATTGCGGAAAGTTGAGGGGATCGTTGCCGGAGCGAAGAAATTGCCATCGAGAGCAAGATTCTTGATAGCCTGGAGCCGGCCGATGGAGGGGGGAATGTCTCCGATGAAGTTATTGTATGAGAGGATGAGGTCAGTGAGACCGGGAGAGAGACGGTAGATATCGGAGGGGATCACACCGACGAAGTAGTTCCAGGATAGGTCGAGGTGCAAGAGGTTAGAGCAGTTGTAGAGGGACGTGGGAAAGGAGGTGGTGATGTAGTTGTCACTGAGGTCGAGAAAGGAGAGACTTCTCAGCTCGCAGATGGTGGTGGGGATCGGTTGGCTGATGCTTTCGTTGACGAGTGTGATCTCGGTGACAGAGCCATGAGCGGAGCATCCGATTCCGGTCCAGTTGCAGTGGTTGGTGGAGTTGGAGTCGTTCCAAGAGCTGAGAACCGAGGGCTTTCCCCAATCCTCCCTGATTCGGAGGAGAATTTGCCTCTCTCCATCCTCTGTTTTCGTTTGGGATGCGGCTAGCGAAGAGAAGGAGAAGATGATAAGCAAAAGGAGAGAAGAAGAGATGGCTTCTGCCGCCATTAATTTTGGGGGATCGGGCTGAGAACACCAACAGGGGCTGAGTTCGCGAGCTTTTGTGGACGGCAATAGCGGCATGGGCACGAGCCATACATAAGTATTGGGGCTCTAGGAGAGAACGTCAGAGATGGAAAATGGCGGTCTGCTGGATAATTTCTCCGACACGCTAGTTTGAACGGTTACTACAGTCCCGGCCACGAGCCATACATAAGTATTAGTGGGGTCCACCCATACCGTGTGGGGGCCTGGAGGGAGCGCAAATGTACCAGCCATTTGCGTGTTGGTGGGGTCCACCTGGTGCCGTATGCCCCGCCTGCTTGCCGCTAAAGTGGATTGATGAGCTTGCACTCCGCGATGGTTGGACGTCCAAAACCTAAAGGAGCTGAGCTGTCTTTTATGAGTAACAAGCAATCCATCTCTACTGCCATTATGAATCTGTATCCTAATGCCCCATATCCACGGCTGCTGTTACAAAACACACTTTTGTAGTTGCGTGCAATATATAATCAACTTGATGATTTTTCCTACCTGCGAAGACAGAATTACTTTATTGTGTTAACAAGATCTAAGAGTAGATATATTTATTTTCTACATATAATCCCCATTTATGGCAGATATTCTAACCAATAAGAACAGAATTGAAGTAACGGAGCGGAAAAGTTATACATTTAACATATAAGGGAAGAGAAATTTGAGAACACTCATGCTTGATGTCGGAAATTAATTTTAATTTTTTTATAAAAAAAGTTAATTTTTTAATAAAATTAATTTATTTTTTTTTATAAAAGGTTCCATTTGTTAAAAAAATTATTTTTAAAAATTATGTATTGGCTATTAAAATTAATGCAAGTTTACTTGCATTTATTGATATCCAGTTCAGGTTTAGTTAGACTTTGCGGATGATAGGCTAACGACCACACATATATGCACAGGTTTGCTTGGCTAGGCTCGGCTGGCCATGTCGCATGTGTGATGAGACGATCGATGCGTACACCATCCAGTGTAGAGTTTATATTCTGTTTGTACCATCGCCCCCGTTGGCATCTCTTCTAACAATAGGTAGCACTGTTATGTGGCTGCATCAACATGGAATCCTAAAATCAACATATGAATAGTCATCCATAGAGGGATATCACCATGTAAATATTAGTCGATCAGTTGTCAACCCATTGAAGGTGTGCGAGACCAAGAATCATCCAGCGGTTGTTTTGCCTTGCAACGCCAAACACTACAACAATTAAAAGAGATATTAGTGATAAAAAAATTGATGACAGAGAAAATTTTGTCAATGAAAGTGTAATTTTGGTGATGGACATTAACTTTTGTTTAGTATTTTTTTCATGATAAAAATTATTTATATTGGAAAAATACCTTACCAAATTTATGGCGCCAATTTCTGCCATATGAAGGGAATTTTTTTTGACGACCTTTACTATATCGTGACAAAATTTAATTTCGTGATGAAATATCTTAATCACTAAATATTTTTGTTATTGGTGACTTAAATTTCTTCTCACATATTTTTATTTTATTTATAAAATATAAAAATAGTCTATGATTGCTTTCATAAGAAAAATAATAGTGTCACCAAATATTACGTGCCAATTTTCTTCATATGGAGGAAATTTTTTATAACAATTCTTACTATATTGTGACAAAGTTTATCATCACTAAAAATTCGTAAATTTTGATATGAAATATCGTCGGTCACTAAATATTTATGCTTTTGGTGACCTACATTTCTCGTCATCTATTTTTGTTTTATTTTAAAAATTTAGAAGTTAGCTATGACTACCATTCGTGACAAAAATAACAATGGCACCAATGATTACAAATTTCATGACAATAGGTCACCAAACTAATGTTGTAAATTTTTAGCAATGAAACTTATTGTCATAGAAAAATTTCATCATTACAAATATGATACAAATTTTGCGTAGTTTTGAGAAAAAGTTTGCATGAAGATTTTTAACCATACCATAATTGTTGTCACTAACAACGCATAATTTCTGATAAAAGCTATTATATCACTAAATATCATTGTAATTATCATTCAAAATATATGGAAATTAATTATCTATAACCGTTATTGGTGGCAATAAAATTACATCACTAATATTGACAAAAACTTAGGTTTATCACCTCATTAATATCACTAATTTTTTTAGTAGCAAAAATTATATTCATAAAAAAGTTTTGTCAGCATAAATATGGTACCAAAAATTATAGTAATTAGATAATAATCTAAGATTTAAATATTAAACTTATATTGAATCCGATTCAAGTAAAGTTTGGATAACTGTTCTAACCTGTTTTGAATTAAAAATATATTAAAAATTAAACTATTAACATCTTGGATCCAGAATTGAAGGATTTGAACTATTCAAAGTATTAAAATTTTCTATATTAAATATCATTATTATTTTTTAATTATAGCATGAATAAAAATAATCATGAATTATGTATTTTTAAATAACTTTAAAACATATGTAAAAAATATTGAAATATGTGAATTACTGGTACTTCAAAATATTTTAAACAAAATGTTTCAAAATATTACAAAGAATAAAATAAGTTAATCTTTTTTTGTCAAAAGGAAGAGGATTGAACTTTAAATGAAAATAACTAATTATTAAAATATAAATTACCATAATATATTTGAAATGAGCATATTTTTATAATGTGGAGAATTATCTAATCTTTTAGTGATAAAATTTTCTTACTTTTTGTGATAAACGATATTATCACAAAATATAATCTTTTTGATGATGAGTTTGTTTATTCACCATAGATAATTTTAAGTGACAAAGAATATCCTTTACCGACAATTTTTTTTTACTTTTTATGATGAATAATATTATCACTAAAATATAATCTCTCTGATGAGGAATTTATTTACATCGCCAGAGATTATTTTTGGTGATGAAATATTATATCATGATAAAATTGTCAATTTCTTGTGTCAGAAACTATTGCCATGAAATACTTTATTATTTTGTGATGAGTATATTTTTTATAATAATTAATATATTTTGTTAGCAAAATATTTTTATGATCGTCATATATCTTTGACGATGCATTTTTTCTGATGAGTATCATGATAATTTTTTTCATCAACAAAAAATTTTTATATTAAAATTATTTTTTCTAATAACAATTTTTTATTAAATATATGATTTTTTGTTGCAGTGGAAGCTCTAGGAAAGCCGGTCTTCAATTTTTGGAGTGGGATGGTGAGCATAAAAGAGTCTAGAAGTCTAGCCAGGCAAAAGAGATAACAAGGAGGACGAGAAAAGGATGGGAGCCGCGTCAAGTTCTTTTCAACGGCTCCTCCACGTCCTTCTACAAATGCCGGTGAGCATAAAAGAGTTTGGAAGTCTAGCCTGACGAAAGAGAGAGGAACGAGGACGAGAAAAGGATGGGAGCCGCGTCGTTGAAGTTTTTTCCAATGACTCTCCCGCGTCCTTCTACAAATGCCGGTGAGCATAAAAGAGTTTGGAAGTCTCCAGCCAAGCAAAAGAGATAAGAAGGAGGACGAGAAAAGGATGGGAGCCTCGTTTTCGAAGTTCTTTTCAACGACTCCACCTCGTCTTCTACAAATGCCAGTGAGCATAAAAGAGTTTGGAAGTCTAGCCACGCCAAAGAGATAAGGAGGAGAACCACGGGAACCTTATCCCCTTGTTCTACGCGGTCCGACTCAGTCAACCAAAAAATTGAGCCGTTAACATGGGAGGTCCAGCAGGCAGGCTGCATGGCTTCTCGTGATCGATTAGAGGTGAGATTCTTGACACCCATCTCTCAGAGCACCCGAATGTACACCCTCACACGGTTTCTCGGACATGGAAGGCTGCATACAAAGTGGCGATACAAAGGTGTCAGTGGAGAGTGGAGGGTTTGGATAAAGTGAGGGGGGAAGAATATTGACTAAAGAGGTTACTCTTGAAAGGGTTGGGGGATAGGGGTGGGGAAGAAGAAGAACTGAGCGGGGAACACATTCTCTAGGTTGTATGTGGTTGCAGAATAAATTTTTCAGAAAGTTAATTGCCGGTCCCTCAGACTCCACTATAATAGAAAGCCCCCGTTGACTGACTGTGTATTTGCCGGTCCATAGAACTATTGGCATTAGCCACTAAGAAAGTGAGGTAGTTATTACTTTGGAAATTATTTGTCTAGAGAGGGTCTGATTCGCTCTCCGACCGCCGGCGCTCAACTTCTCTCCTCCATTGTCGCTGTCGACAAGCCCTTAGCTCTTGCTTACACCGACTCCCTCTTTGCCTGCCTCCCCGCCCCCACCTCATTTGCCTGGCACTCTATGATCCGGGCCCATGCCCATGCGTGGGACTCGGCGCCCGCCCTCCATCTCCTCTATCGGATGCTCCGCTCCCCCACATGACCCGATAATTATGTGTTGTCAGCATGTGCTCGAGTTGGAGCTCGTGGATAGGGCGAGTGGATTCGAGCTTATGTTGATAAGAATGGAATTGAAATCAAGGGATTTTTAGCGACTGTGCTTGTCGACATGTATTTAAAGTGTGGAAGCATAGAGAAAATTTTGCAGGGGTTTAGTGGCACTTCTAAGAAGGATGTTATTACATGGAATTAACGCAATGAGAGATGGTTTAAGTAGCCATGGCTTTGGGGAGCATGCATTGAGGCTATTTGAGGGGATGCCAAGAAATGGTTTGGTGCGCAATGGAGTGACTTTTGTGAATATGCTCTCTGCTTGTAGCCATGAGGGATTGTTGAACGAAAGATGCTGGATTTTCGATGATACGGCTCGACCGCTCGAGTGTATGGAATTGAACTAGAGATTAGAGCATTATGGATATATGCATGGTTGATTTGCTTCGTCGAGCTGGGCTTTTGGAGGAGGCCAAGGAGCTCTTAAGAAGAGGGCCAGTCAAGGATGCATCGGTGCTTTGGAGGTCTCTTTTGAGTGCTTGTAGGGAACATGGGGATGTTGAGTTGGCAGAGAGGGTAGCTGGGTCTTTTTGATAGCTCTTGTTACATTCACTTGTTGATGCAAGGAAGGCGAGGGAGATGATGAAGGTGTAACAAGTTAAAAAAGGAACCAGCTTGTAGCACAATTGAAGTGGACAAAGCCATTTATGAGTTCTTTGTGGGTGATTGAAAATATCTTAATACCAAGCTTATCTATAGTGATACATAACCTGGCTGTACAAAGGATTCGAGGTATTCTTGGCTATTTGTCAAAACTAACCATTTCACTGAGGGATCCAAGCCTTTTTGAAGAAATGTCATTTATGGGTCATGGGTGTACAAGTTTCGCATGTCAATTAATCAACCATGCATATAAAATGAATATACAATAAAATGGTAATCTTATTCCCATATAAACTCCATAATAAATTAGCTCTGATATGTAACAAAATGTTGAACATGTGCAAATATTACATAATGCAATTGTTTGGAAGTGATGGTCTACAGAGTTGAGCCAATAACTACAGCTTAAAGAAAAGGAGAACACCGACGCGATTTTTTTTTGGGGACAGTAACCAGTAAAAAAGCTTCCAGCGACGCTTTTTTTTGCGTCGGCGTCTGGGTGCATTACCGACGCTTATAAACGTCGGAATATTTAATCACCGACGCTTTTATGCGTCGGCATAACGGAGAACACGACGACGCTTTAAGCGTCGTCGGACTTCATTCCTCCCGCAGACCCCCTCCCTCTAAAGCCCTAAATCCCCATCTCACGCCGACCGACTCCCTCTCTTCTCAACCCTTTTCACCGATCTCATCCATTCTCCTCCGCCGAGCGCTCTCCGTCGTCGCGATGGGGGGAGTCGCTGCTGATGCGGGCGTTGAGCAAGCGGCGGACGTGGGTCTTCCTCTTCCTCGTCGTCTACTCCCTCCTCCTCTCCTCCTCCTGGAACCTCCTCCTCTCCATCCGCTCCTGGTACAACTCGGCGGCCGCCTCCGCCTCCTCCCGCGCCGCCGCCGGCTGGAAGGCCCTCTACGCCTCCATGCTCTACGGAGGGGTCTTCGGCCTGCTCTCCATGGGGGCGGCGCTGGCTGTGGCGGTGCCGGCCACGTTGGTCACTGGATCACGATCCTCGTGCTGCTCGCCTTCGCCGGAAAGCCCCGACGGGCGCTCGTCGCCGACGGCCGTCGGATCACCGCCGACATCGCCGGTTTCGCGCTCAAGATCCTCCTCCGAGAGGAAAACCTCGTCGTCGTCGGCGCCGTCCTCAGCTTCGTTGCCCTCCTCCTCCGACGGAGACGAGGCGGAGGTGAGGACCAAGGTTTTTGTTCTATCATTGCATCTCCAGAGTCTTTCAGAATATTTCGTCTAAATCATTACATTTTTTTTTCATAATCTATAAAATTTGGATTTATAGTTGTACCTTGTCTATTTTGTGTTAATGCTTTTTGGTGGATAGCTATATTCTTCCTTAATTCCTGGGATTTTCTTCATTTACTTCTTGCTGTTGTCACTAGAATCCGAGGATAAAGTATGGCCTTGGATGTCTCTCATCTAATTCTATGTAATTCTCTTTTTCTTGGAGTTAACCTTTTCTTTTGTTGCTTTTTATTGACCGAAATTGGTCCATTGCATTGTTATTGCTTGAAGGTCTTTCCTCTGCTCTTTTGGTGTGCTTTTGAGGTTTAATTGTTTTGGGTGGGAAAAATTGTGTTACAAGCTCATGATTAATAGATAACAAGATTGTTCTCTTGTATTTTCCTCCTTCCCACCATTTGTGTTACTCGATCTATTGTTCTGCTTCTTTATTTAGCTGACTGAGCTCTTTTTGCTTATTTTTCACTGAAATTGTGCCTTCCGTTATTATCTTGTTTAAAGCATTACTGAATGTTTTGAACTCTGATTTGATAACTCACTGGTGATATGGAACATTGAATGGAGATTTGTAGGAGATTTTTTGCCCAACACATACTCGTATGTTGACAGGGCTTTACACATATGGTGTCTTTTTATCCTTATGTTTGCACCAATAATGTGGCTTACATGTTCTTCATGTGATCTGAGAACTAGATCAGTTTCATGAGTGAACAATGGCTAGGCCTTTGACTGACATGTGAGCCTTGCAGTCAAGTTTTAGGCATGTCATATGGTTTTTTGTCTTTCTCAATGTTGGCGAAGAGAATGGCCAAACCAGCTACCGCACAAAGTGTTCTGAATTTTTATTTGTAGAATTTTAAGGCTCACCAAAATTGTTTGTAGTAGAGTTTCTGTCCAACATAATCTCTACCACGATTTAAGTAGAAATTTCTTTTTTACTAGCATAGTATTTCTTTTTTTTTGGTGGGGGGCTGTCTGATTGCTGCAGGATTAAATAAAAAAAGAAGTCGAAAGGTAGGCAATCCTTAATAATATAGTAATACTCTATGGCCAAAATTTTTCAGCTTGTGCTTTGCTTCATATCATCTCCAACATGGCAATCATGATTGTCATGCAGAACAGCTTTACAAGCTGATTCATTACATTCAATGCTACTGTGCCTTTTCCTTGTCTTCTTTTTTTTCAAGGAAATTGCTTCTTAGTACTATGACTTTATCTATAATCATATGTTTACATGTGTTCTCTTATGTTTATTGATCACTTCAATTGGACTCTATCATCTAGGTACCCATCATACTGTCGACCAAATATATGGCCTTCCATTTCTTTGCCTGAGCTTGAACAAGGTACATGGGTTAATGGATTTACATTCCCAGACCATAGAGTTAATATGTTCTTAGTTTGGGTAAGTAAGAAGTGCGAACTGCATCAATGGATGAATTGCTCATTGTTTTTGTTGTTTGTGTGTGCTGTTATTCTCATTGAACCTCAATGGATTTGGCTTACTTGTTTAGGACTATGGACAGTTTTAAGTTCCTAAAGTTGTCGGCCTGTTGCCTGTGTCTGCCATATGCTCATCTCATTCATGACTGTAGGTTAATGAGGAAGCAAGTGATAAAGTTTTGGAGGTGGAACGGAAATATAATGAGATTCGAAGACCTGTCTACATTAAACGGAATGAGATCATCCAATCCATTCCAGACTTTTGGTTAACTGCGGTTCGTAATCTCTCTTTTTTTAGTAATTATATATTTAAGCTACAACCTCTTTTTTGGAACATTCTCATCTAATAGTTTTTCTTTTTTGTATTTCTGTGTGTAATGCTTAACTCTTTAGTTCCTGAGTCATCCTGCTCTTAGCAATCTTCTGACAGAGGAAGACCAAAAGGTATGCATGCTGTTATTTTTGAAACATGCTGTGTTCAAACTAAGTGTGGTGGAAATTGTTACTCCATCCAGAATAAATATATTAACTATATCAATTAGAGATATCATTTTAGGACCTTTGTCAGCTTCTTCTGGATTTATCTGATGTCTGGTATTACTTGGAACCCATTATAGATTTCCAGGTGCTTGTGTTAATAAAGTTCCTTTGATGCAGATTTTCAAGTATTTGGTTTCATTGGACGTTGAAGATTGTCAAGATTTGAAGTCAGGCTACTCCATTATATTTGTGAGATGTTGTTTGTTTTTGACGAAATAGCCATTCTGTTGCTATGAATAAGTATATTCTTGTGATTTATTATCTTTAATCAATTGACTGGGTGTTTGTAATGTATAGAACTTCTCTCCTAACCCATATTTTGAAGACACAAAGCTTGTGAAGACTTATTCCTTCACTGAGGAAGGAGTGGCTAATATAACCGGTACGACTATCAAGTGGAAGGAGGGTATGGTAAGGTTATTATCTTATGCGGTAATCATTGATATTTTTCTGAGTCAGGTATTAGTTTTAATGTTTGTTTCTCATAATATCTTGTAGGAGATTGCCAATGGTAATGGTCATGAGAAGAAGGGAAGCAAGCGACCTTTTACTGAGGAAAGGTTGGCTTTAGTACCATGTAATCTTGTTTTATAAGCAATTGCTGGATATTTAACTGATTTTGTCACGTTGAGTATCTGATAATTTATGATACTTCTGCTGTTGTTGCTTTCAATATTAGAATTATTCATATTTATGTATATCATATGCATATTCTTTCCAAGTAGATCGCCGTTCACATTTCCCTCCTAGTTCTTCTTAGAAGACCAGGAATCTTATTTTTGCTATGGCTATGGCTATGGCATGCAAGCAGTCAAGGACTCCATAGTGCATATACAATGTGTAGGCTGCATATACAGACAATATGCAATTTGTATCAACATCCATGTAGTGCCCCAGCATGAAATCCATCAAAGGCCAGCCTTCTTAAGTCCTTCCTTCAACATGCATATAAATAAGTATCATATTTTTTTGAAGAGCTTAATAAATTTTGTATTCTTAACTTCTTAAGGTTTTTTTATTACAGGTTCCTGATACTTCATCTGCGCGTAGAAATGGTGACCCCATTGATCCCTGAAGCTTTTATTTTGGAGTTTTATATGTATTTTTTTATGCTTTTCGAAGTACATTGCAAATGTAAATTGACAGTATGAATGTAATTTGACAATATGAATGTTTTGATAAATATGTTTGATTGTGCTATGAGTATAATATCGTTTAGTGTGAATGCCTTTGATTTAGTAAACAGAGTTTTAAAAAAAAAATTAAATTTTTTTTTAAAAAAATTATACTCTAACGACGCTTTAAAGCGTCGTTAAAATCACGGACGTTATCTATTACCGACGCTTTAAAGCGTCGGTAGGTTTGACTTTAACGACGCTTTAAAGCGTCGCTAGTTACCGATGCTAAAACGCGTCTCTAAATTGCAATTAGCGACGCTTTTATGCGTCGCTAAATTGTACGTTACCGATGCTAAAAAGCGTCGCTAATGACCGACGCTTTTGAAAGCGTCGGAAAATATTTTATCCACTGTAGCATAGGCGACGCTTTACCGACGCTTGGGATAGCGTCAGGATGGTTTTTACCGACGCTTAAAAGCGTCGCTAATGGCCAAAAAAAACGTCGCTAATGCCTAATTTTCTTGTAGTGATGTAAGTATAATCTTTAGTATACACTTAATATATTATAGTATACAGTTAATATACCATAATACATATTTAATATACTACAGTACATAGTTAATATAATACGGTACATAGTTACTAGATATGTATATACACTTAATATAACAAAGTACATAGTTAATATTCCCATGCACATAGGTACTAGATACATGTATATACTTAATATACCACAATACATAATTAATATACCATAGTACACACGTAATATGTTATAGTATACAGTTATTATAACATAGTACACAGTTACTTAATATATGTACACACTTAATATATCACACAATACACAGTTAATACACCATAGTACACACTTAATATACTACAGTACATAATTAATATAACATAGTACACAGTTAATATCTCCAATACACAGTTATTAAATATGTGCCTACATTTAATATACCATTGTACACACTTAATATATCATAGTACATAATTAATATACCACAATACACATGTACATAGTTAATACCCCCTGTACGCAATTACTAAATATGTGTACACATTTAATATATCACAATACATACTTAATATATCGCAATACATAATTAATATACCATGGTATATACTTAATGTACCATAATACACAGCATAAGTGCGCCTTGGGTGGATATAACTATGTGCATCATAGAATAAGTGTATGCAACATGGAAATAACTATTTATAAAGACGTATTAAGGATGTGCCAAGAGGATGTGACCATCCTGTCTGATTCAAGTACTTATAAAACATGCATGATAATAAGGGCAGCTATAACATTGACTTGGTAATTGAAATCAGGAGATTTTGTAGTCATAAGAGACTTGTTATCCACTCTCCTCTTTTTGCATTTTAAAGGAAAGCACATAAATGTTTTTCTTCCTACCAGCTAATGGTTTTCCATTGTCTTTTATTGCAGGTCTTACAACATGCCCGGAATGAGATGAAATTTCTTAAGATTAAAAACTCAAATAAACATTCTTATCAATGTTGGATCTTTTCCTTTTCTCTCCATTTCTTAACTGCACTTCTTTCGATTTCTCTTTTACCAATTTCTACCTCCATGTCAGTGGGGACTAAAGAACTTCTTGAATTAAGAAGGCAATTAAATGATCCTACATATGAGTTATCTTGAGAGTTGGAATGAATCCAAGTCTTTTTGCCAATTTGTTGGGGTCATTTACTATTGCCAAGTGATCAGTATTTCCTTTGCAAATTTATTATTCTTTGGCAAGATATCACTTATGACGGTATTCTACTTCAAGCCGACCTTTCTGTTCGAGCAGATCATCCAAGAAGACTAACCGAGCAGACCAAATTGTCGTGTGCTAGTTCAGTCAACTCTATCAAGCAAGATTTTGGCGGCAACAGTAAGCAATCTATTATATTTTCATCTCCTTCCAGTTTGACTCCAGCAAAGCATTTCCCCCTATTTCAATTCCTACCCTCTGATTGAGAAGAGATTTGAGAACCGCGGAACTCAACCTCATGGATGGTCCTACGATCCAATATCCTTCATAATCAAATATCCATCCAGTGTTCTATCAACACCTCGATTGTGTACCAGCACTGTTGAGTTCTCCTGATTTGAATCGAGAACTATTGCAGTAATGGAACTGTAATGGAACTATAACACGCAGATAATCACATGGCTAGAATTGAAAATGTTAGCCTGAACCCACGAAAAATGTAAGTTAGCAGTCCGTTGGTGTGCAAACGAAATGGGACAGCAGAAGCAGAGAAAAAAAAAATAGATGGAAGATGCGTCTTTGCAGGAGAAAAAAGCGGATGATCTACCCTCGTGTAGAAACTTGGACGAATGATGTATTTTTTTTTCAATATTTACTTAGCGGTAGGTGTAGCAGATGAGTTGGGATAGAAAGATCGAAGAAGATACGAAGAGGAAGAGGAAACAAAGTGGAAAGGGGTATACTAGTCATTTTAGAATTAAAGAAAGTGGGTAGGAATTTGGAGTTATAAAAACTATTATTATTGAGCCGGGTATTATAACTTTGGTCATCAGGGATTAAAAATTAAAGCCCAGTCTATGGAGGGACCGCATGTTAATTTTTCCTAATTTTAAACAATTTTAATAATGATGATAATAATAATCATAAGAGCAGCGGCAACAACAATAATAATAATAGTTTTTAATAGTTGAATCTGAGGTTAATGGATCTTTGTGTGAAGTGCTCAATGATTGAGTATGAGGCAAAGTAAAAAAAAATGAACGGGGTTCTGGAAGTCGTGGAACAAGTCTGGAAGCATAACTCCCCAGCATATTTGAACCAAAGAAATGATTTGCTTTAAAAAAGAAAATAAAAGAAAAAGAAAAAAATAATGATGACCTTTCCTTTTGTGCGTCGAAAGGATAAAAAAAATGATTTTTTTTTTTTTTGAAAAAAGAGAAAAGAGGGAGGAAGGACAAGCCCACCCCCGTAGCAGCCCCCACCCCGCCAGGAAAATGTTCGATGCGGGCAGAAATGATCGTGTATTGGGCACTCCGATCGGTTTTACTCATATCCTCAAAATAAATAAATAAAAAAAAAAAAGGTTTGATAAGTCAAACAGGGAACAATGGATCGTTGATCGCTTCCATGCTATGACTCGGACCAATAGAACCTTGGTTGGGCTGAGAAAGCAGACCCTTCCACATGGCTTGTGCATGGGATGCTAGAGCCCAAAATTTCACAGGCCAGGCTTGGGTTTGGGCTTCATGCTGCTGCTTCTCCCGTAGAGTTCAACTCTATCCGTATCCTTGGATTAACAGCTTTTTTGAGAGGTCTTCGACGTGCTACCCTCTCCCTATAAGCTAACTGCATTATAGGGTCAATTAAACTTATATGAACTCAATAAACTAGCACATTCAACTAACATCGTAAGGCATATCTTTTATTGAAATTCTTCAGCTATTTTTTTGTTTTTATATCCCTATCTTATGCTGACAATAGAGATCTAGATAGATGATATTGTAATGCAAATATTTATGCTTTTCTCCGAGCCTCTTTAAACCTCCTTTGGTGCAAAAAATCTATAATTTATTGAAATGTAATTTGCTGCTCATTAAGATTTTACTAGAGGAAAAAAGACAAAAGAATATATCGGTCGATAATAAAAATACATTTAGCAAACAAAGATCACAACCAACAATATTCTTTTAGAAGATATAGAGTGGGAAATCCTACAGAATAATAATATTTCATTCCATGTGACCACAACTATCTATTCTTTATTAAATATACATCTGAAAATAGATTAAATTGTAGGGATGATTAGAGCAGAAATGTCCTTGTCTCTACCAACAATCATGATGTAAATTATACATTTCATGTAGAGAGATAAGATTCCCACACGATACTTCATAATATTCTTTTTTTTTCTTTGACATTTTTTTTTTCTTAAAAGAAAGAAAGAGCCAATAATTCATTGTCTTTACCCGTAAATGCCAAGGTTTGAAATAACACATTATCCTATTATAATGGCCTCTCATTAAAACCATTATTAATAATTCTATGAATTACACCAATCAATTTTTATGTGAAAATGTAACTTTTTCAAATTTAAAATACTAAAATAACTTCTGAGACAATGATTAGTAGGGAGAAATAGCGGCATTATCCTTGTCTTTATATTTAATTAGATAAAATAATATTTTCTTTTTACAGAAAAAGAGTATTATAGGAGAAATGTGAAATTAAAAATATTTTATTTAGAAGAAAGAATAAGTAAAAATAATAGCCCTCACAGGCAATTATTATAATACGAAGTAATGTGCAATGATGGTTTTATTATTATTTTCATATTATTTATCTCAAGAATATAATCGAGGCGGCTGAAACCGTTACAGTCTGTTAGAACAGTTATTTAGAATAATGATAAAGGTTTATTTTTTCAAAAAAGCTTGTAAAACTTTTTTCGCAAGTATGATGAAAGCCAGAGTCAAAGAAACATCATGCGCCTTCCCACTTCGGAGGCGGGAACGCCCACCATAAAAAAAATCAGAAAACGCCCCAGAAAAATACCCGATCCCTTTCCCCTCCCCCTCTCTCTCCCCCCTCTCCCCATGGCAACGGAGGGTTCCGTCCTCGACCCTGTAAACGCCTGCCCGATCTCGACCGGCCTCCGCGGATCCGGCGGCGGCGCCTCCCCTCATCGGCCCCCACATCCCCCTCCTCTATCGCCGTAGATCCTCGAGCCGAACCCACGGGATCTCCTCACCTCTCGAGTGCGGTGTACATAGACGGCAGACAGGATGAAGCCAGGCAACGGAAGGCATCGATCGAGCGCTAACGCATACGATTCTTGTGGGGTTTTTTTTTCCTCAATGCTTTCATATTATAATTTTTATCCCTTGGATTTATTCGCTCTCCTTGGAGGAAATTTTCTTTGTTCATCTCACTGGTGCGAATCTTGGTTGATTTTATGATTTTATCCATTAAATACGAATTAAGATTCTCTTTTTAATTTTATCGAGATTTTTGATTGCCTGCTAAGAGCTGTTAGATGTTAGATGTTCGTCACTTTCTAATCATTTCACTTAGAAGAGTTTTTGGCCTTCTATTGGCATTTTTTGGAGCATTTTACAAGGTTCAAGTTGTTGTGCTATTATTGGTGTTTTTTTTTTAAAAAAAAAGAGAAGTTAAATCTTATCATGGAAAGGCTCTTTCTTTTGGAAGTTTTCTGATCTTGAGAGATGTAAGGTTTTCAGACTTATGTTGATGTCCGTGTTTGAGCGGCAGATATAGAACCATCTCGTGGCCGTGGCCCTTTTGCCTGAAAATTGAGTGAATTATTTGTGTGAGAAATGCGTGAGTATTAAAATATTTATGGTCATGTTTACTGATTGATGAAGCGGAAATCTAGAAAAAAAACTGCCTCTCCGTTGCCTCTTGTGTTCTCTGATTCTGGGTTTGTCTCTGCTGGATTGCTTTTGTATCAAGGAAAACATCCTATTAGGTTATATTTACCGTCTTTACCTTGCATCTTTTTATTTGCTTAACAAAGGGCTGGTGGGGGGCTTTTGCCCCTCCTCCCTTATCAACGTAAAAGTGTCTTTCTTTTACTTATTGCTGAATTTTGTGCAGCATCTCTGTTCACAGCCACCATTTTTCTGAAAAAAAGAAAGGAAAGGAAAAAAGAAGTGGCCCTTTTATGAGTCGCTTGTATGATCTGTCACGTTTGTCTGACATTGTCTTTTAGGTAGGATGCACCATGGCATGTTGTTTGCTTTTTCAGTGTTATTTGTCCATTGTATTGCTAATTGTTATTGTTGTCTTCATGCAATGTGAAATTGGTTTCACATAAGACCCTTTGTGAGCTTTCCTACTGCTTCAAATTCATACCAATTGGCTGAATTAGGGTGAACCTAGTTAATCATAAGATACAGTTTTCACAAAATAGTTGACCAATTCCTAACAAAGTTTTATAAGGAATTCTAGATAGGCCTAGCATTTCTCCTTCGCCTGTCGTTACTTTTGTCAACCAATGCATGGCTAAACAACATACCACTCTTTCTGACTGCTCCTCATATACATGTCCTATAGGCACGTTCATTTCATTTTAATGACAATAAGCATTTGATCGAGTCTGAGAAAGTTTTGCAGGCTTCTTAGTTGCATGAAGGTGTTTGAATCATTATATTGGGAACCACTATGAGCTTTTGGGAGAAAGAGAGACTATATTGTCAAGTCATAACACGAGTTATTATTAGTAGGAACATAGTTGTCCTTGTTCTAAATTTTGAAGATAGAGCTTGTTTATACTTTTACTGGTGTTTCATCATAGTAAGCTTTCAAATCCTTCTCTCTTCGCCATGATGGTCAATCTCAACTTGTTGGAAAGAAACATCTGAGACTTAATACCAGGCTTATAATTTAGAAGAATAATATCAACCATGTCTGTCCCCATTTTGCATGGGCATAGATGTGAAATTAGATTTTGTTGCTTACTGAATTCAAACTTGGAAAGAATATTTAATTAGATCATGTTCCAGCCACCACAGGTTATGCAAGGACATAGATATGGTTTACTTTTGTTGCTTGTTGATGTCTGTGTCACCTTCCTTTTGTATGAGCTGGTTGAGGTCTCTGGTGCACCCTGTTTCTTGGCCCTTTGGTTACTTGTGGTTCCTGTAATTGCTCTGATTGAGGTTTGGGGTCTTCTTCTTCTAATCATAGAATTTTGGGGTGTAGGTAAACAATAGACTCTTTGAGAAATTAGATCGTATCCACCCACCACAGCTTTTGTGAGGACATATATATGGTTTGCCTTTTCTTTCTTGTTGTTGTCTGTGGCACCTCTCCTTTGTATGTTCTGGTTGAGGTCTCCACTCATTCTGTTTCTTGGCCCTTTGGTTTCTTGTGGTTCCTGTAATTGCTCTGATTGAGGCTTGGGGTTTCTTCTTCTTGTAACCATATAATTTTTGGTCATAGGTAACCAATAGACTCTTTTCAGGACTTTCTCAAGTTAAAGTTTAATGCTAACCTTTTCAGAAACTGCCTGGTAAATTTGATCCAAATTTTATCATGCCCAACTCTTTCTTTCTCTTTCAATCAATGCACTTATGCCCACACTATGGTTAACTTGTACTTTATCCTGGTCATAGCCTTCCTAATGTTATAACACATCTTCCTCACCACTCTTCTCATTCTAATGCTAATCTGATGTGCTTGGAAGGGATTAAAGTGCCTGGGTCCAAATATTGTGGATTAACCTCTCATGAATCGAACCTAGATCCTCCTTCAAATTGATGAAAGTTGTGACCCCTTTGGTATCACCCAGTTCACAAGTGCTTGCACCATCATTATGTCCTCCATGTTGATATATTGAGCAGTGTCAACCTTGTTCGTCCAGAATATTCCTTTGATCTCAAAGTTATGCAACTGTCACAGCTGTCCGCCATTTAACTTGTCTGCTCTGATTCTGCTATGCACATCTTCCTCTATCTAATCTTTCAGCATCTTTATGTTCTCCATGCTGATATATTGAGCAGTGCCAACCTTGTTCGTCCAGAATATTCCCTTGATCTTAAAGTTACACGACTGTCACAGTTGTCCGCCATTTAACTTGTCTCCTATGCACATCCTTCTCTATCTCATTATCCTTCTCCAGCCAATATGGCTGGCGAAAATGATCTCGCTGGTATATGTTTTGGTCATCAAGTTTTATGGCTTTGTTGGGATTGCTCGTTTCAAATTTTATAATAGATCTTCCAAAGCATACCTCCTTGGTTCTTATTTAGCGCATAACCTAATCTTTGTCCCATTTGTTCACTGTATCATTCATAAATAACACACACTATGTAAATGTTCCTTAATATTGATAATCAGTCCATTCTTGTTAAATGCAAAGAGGAAAGGGCTTAAGGTGGAACCTTGATTTAGTCCCACTACAAGTAGAAATTCATTCATTTCGCTGTTGTTATATGACAGACTATTTTTTTCTTTTTTTTTTTTGCTAATCTTCTTTAATGATGTTAATGTACTGTTTGATGCATCTTGTTTGGTAGTGCCTATCATATTCCTGAGAATATTCTATAATGCAATACTTTAATTCAAAGGAACTACGTATATAATACATACACACAATATTCCTCTTCAGAGTGTAGATGTTTCTAATGGTTGCCTAAGTATGAAGCAACGTCCATTATTGACCCTTCTGGCATAAGCAAGATCAGCTCATATATATTTTTGACATCTTCTTTATTCCAAGATCCATCACACTACCTTTACAACATTGGCATTACCTGCAGGCTTCCAAATGAGCGTGCATATGTGCATGTGCTTGGGTGGGTTTGCAGGCGTGTACATGCTTGTGCATGTCTCTGTTATAAGCAGGTTGCTGATTGCTAGCAACTGGCATCATAATCTATTAACATCGCTGTTTTGATTGCATTATTTCAGGGCTAAATATTGTTATGAACATGATTGTGTTTGTATAAGATAGACTATCAGACCAAAAGTTTACGGTCATGAATTTTTGCAATAAAGAGACAAACGAACGTGAGGGGCTCCTTTGCTGTTCAGAAGAAAAGGTCTCACAACTGTGAACGGGAACAAAAATGCATGCTGTTAGATGCCCTCGAATCGCCCTTCTCAAAAACCTAGTAGAATAAGGTGCCCCAACTGTTTGGAAGGTTTTGTGCCTAGAGGTTTACAAGCGGTGCATAATGAGAGAGAGAGAGAGAGAGAGAGAGAGAGAGAATTGGATGTTGCAATACTTATGGTTTTGTAATATTATATTAAGACTGAATCTTGCAATGCCTTGTGATACCCAGGGATACAGTGCTGTCTCCTAGTTACTTCAGTTCCAGCAGGTAGAGCCCAGAGCTGTAGGTTTCTAACAGAACAAGTCTTCAATGGAGTCAAAATCTACCTCACACTATGTTGGTTACACTCACACTAGATTGACGTCAGCAACTGTTGTGCCAAAAAAAAAAAAAATCTATCTTGGCTTTTGGAGTGCTAGTTTGCCCTTTTGGGACTCTGGCAGATCTCTTGGATGCCAATCTTTAGATGCCTCCTCAGCTCCGAACGCAGTATGTGATATTTCAGGTCAACCTTTTTCTTGTTTTTTTTTGGTAGATAATCTTTTTCTTGGTTAGTCTGGCGTTTTCAGCTCACTGTAACTGGCAAAGGAATTTATGAACACTCTGAACTTCGGAGGTCTGGCATCTCGTGCATGCTTGAAGAAACCAATCAAGCAGCTGTCACTCTTTAGGTTGAGTTTAGACCTTTAAATAAAGGGCAACAAATTTTCTTTCGTCTGAAGGATATGATATGACATCCCGCTGGGACAAGCAATTCTACGTGGAAATCCATGCTATTCTAGCTTAACGTATCCGAACGCGAGTTGTTACATTGGTTAGACGTTTGTGAAAGATCAATGATAGCAAATTCATTAATTGCGTCCGGAGATTTTTCCCATCATTGTGCAACTGAAATGCACATAAAGCTAGGCAGCCTTCTTTAAGATACGATGGAACTCGAGGATTACAGCTGTTTGCTGAGACAGGTTGGAGGTGGGGCAGCTACTTTTCAAGACGACTTTATTACATGTTCCCGTGTTGAAGCGAAGTACGGTAAACCTCTTTTGCTGGGTCAAAAAAAATTTTGAAGCCTTAAAAGTTAATATTATTGTAGTGCAGGAAATATATTCACAAATAAGAAAGTGAAAAAACGACAGCTGACGTAGCGATATTGGTCAAGCTATTATCAACATATCAAAATTGGCGTCTTTTTTTTTTTTGCATAGAGAGAGAGGAGGGAGATTCTATCCATGCATTAATTATCGATGTGCAGATAGTTGGAATCTACCGTTGTGACCTCTGGGACAAGCCCTGATTCGCATCATGCTTTAAAACATCTGAACCCCAACCCTTCAGGATGGCCACAAACCACACTACTGCTTGGGAACATGTTCGTCATCAAACCTTCACGAAACTGCAACTACAAAACAAACTTCGAAGCGTTTGGTTCAAATCTTAACTCAGAAAACATTTGATATAGAATCGGGAATGTATCATGACAGGATCGAAAATCAATGATTGTCACAAAGAAACAAGACCAAATTGGGCGGACAATCTTTATTATTTGATGTGTAAAAGAACTCCCTATCACTTAGGCAAACTATTCAGACATGAACAAATGCAAATAATTTTTTTATTTGAAAATTATTTGATGTGTAAAAGAACTCCCTATCACTTAGGCAAGATGAAAAGAACTCAGTCAAATGATTCAAATGCAAATAAGAAATCTTAGTGGCATGTTTGATACGTATGATGACTTCCCGTCCAGGTAGGGTACAACAAAATACCATAGCACGGACATGGTAATGCAATAGCAATTCTTGAGAATGACACTGGAAAATCCTCCACTAGAAATTATCCTGCACTGCACTGCATTCTAACACAACCGGGAACCCACAACCTAACCCAATTCAAGGATTGATGAAGGTTAGTTCATGCATGATGCAACTCAGACTTTATATACTTCACATCAATGGATAAATTCTCTAACCTGCATACTTAGTCTTACACAATACCTTGAAAAATACCTAACCAATAAAGATGTATAAAGCATCCTCACAGCAAACTCAAGACATTAGAATTGTTCAAATAGTACATCAGATATGAAAATATCCAAGGGCATGCAATCGCGACAGAAACAGACTCACTGGTAGGTGGGACAGTAAAAACAAAGTAAATCCAGGCGCATGTACTGTTAATAACTTAGAGCTTGTCTTCAAATTCGGATAATGGGGTCATCTGCTCCTTCAAGCCTTTCCTCTTGCGGATGTCACTCACAAGTTGTGCTGCTTGAGTACCAGGCTCCAATGGGTCAGAAGACATCATGTCCCAGTGGTCAAACACACACTGAGGGAATGCCTGACCTGATGTTGCAGCCCTCAGAGTGCTCGAGAACCCAAACGACTCAACAACTGGGAGGTAAGCCTTGATGTTGTAAAGAGGGGTACCCGGCCTTTGTAACTCTTCGAAGACATGGCCACGCTTCTGGTTAAGAACACCATAGATACCCCCCAGTGCCTGCTCAGGAGCCTGAATCTCTACCAGGTAAACTGGTTCCAACAGCCTTGGTTTAGCTGTCAATTGTGATGCATATATGACCCTTCTAGCTGTTGGAATGATCTGACCACCACCTCTGTGAATAGCATCCGCATGCAGAACCACGTCACATACTTCAAAGCATATCGCACGCATGTTTTCTTCAGCTAATGCCCCTTCTTTTGATGCCCACTGGAAACCAGCCACAACAGAGTCCTTAATTTCATTAAGGTACTGTACTCCCTTACACATATCAACGACCATGTTAGGACCAGTGGTCTCAGGCCCAAAGCACCAGATCTTCTTAGCAAGATCCTTGTCCCAACCAAACTCCTCAGACAGAATCTTTGCGCGTGATTTTGGATCATCTCGTGGGCCAATACGCCCTTCATCAATGGCCTCAGCAAGCCCATCTTCCATGGGTCGTGCTTCCATATAGAGACGATTGTGCTTGTTTGGGGACTTGCTCATCACGGTCCGGCAAGATTTCTCAAGCACAGTTTCCCGGAAAGAGACCACGGGGTCAGAGACCACAATCTCTGCACCTCCCATGAAATCTTCCTGCAGATCTTTCAAGCAAATCTCAAGGTGGAGCTCCCCAGCTCCTGCAATGATGTGCTCGCCAGATTCTTCTATTGTACAGACCACCATAGGATCTGATTTGGCCAGACGTTTTAAACCTTCAACAAGCTTGGGAAGGTCAGATGCAACCTTGCATTGAACTGCTACACGCACAACAGGAGAAACAGAAAATTTCATGGCTCTTATTGGATGGGCATCAACTTCCTTCTCATTTGTCAGAGTTGCATTTTTGGTGATATATTGATCTAACCCAACCATGGCAACTGTGTTTCCACAAGGCACGTCCTCTACAGACTCCTGTTTCTTACCCATCCAGATAACAGTTCTTTGCACGTTCTTCACATACAAGTCTTTTTTCTGACCTGGGACATAGTTTGGTCCCATGATCCGTACCTTCATACCTGTAGCAACCCTTCCAGAGAAAACCCGACCAAATGCAAAGAACCTACCCTTATCAGAAGCAGGAATCATCTTTGAGACATATAGCATAAGAGGGCCCTCTGGGTCACAATTTCTGATAGCTGTTGCATATATATCATCAAGTGGGCCCTCATATAAGTTCTCCACACGGTACTTCTGCGCCCTGGAAGGAGATGGAAGGTGGAAGATCATCATTTCAAGGAGGGCACTGCTTGCAGGCAGCCAATTCTGCATGACACGCTTCATTAAAGCTTTACCTAGAAGTTCCTTCTCCTCAGATTTCATGGTGACACCAAGTTTCTGCAGCATCGGCCACAGTTTGTCTTTCTGATCATTCATGCAAGTGCTGATAATTTGTTTGATCGGTTCATAACAAAATTGTACAAAGCCGCGCTTACAAGTAGGAGAACCTGTGTTCTTGTTGGTCCACTTTTTGGTTGCCGGGTCAAAGTAATTCTCACCCCAAAGCCTTTCCATCATCTTAGCCTCATCAACTCCAAATTTGGCAGCATACATCTTGGCAAAGTTGGTCAGAGTGAAAGCCCAACCATGCAACCCAGCAGAGAAAGCAACAGTCCCTTTCTCCGGATAGACTTGGACATCACCAAGAAGGGGATCTTCATAGGTTGCCATAATAACATTTGCATTCTCAATGACACGTAGAAAAGTCTGATAGGCTTCCTCACCTTCAACCTGAAGCTCCAAGAAACATCTATCCATCTTGTTAACAGTCAAGACAGGTCTAATTCTTTCTCCAAGTGCTTGCCGGAGAACAGTTTCAGTCTGGACACACACACCCTCCACACAGTCAACAACGACTAATGCACCATCAGTAATACGGAGAGCGGCAGTGACCTCAGAAGAGAAGTCAACATGCCCAGGTGAATCAATCAGGTTGATGAGATACTCATTTCCATTTCTCTCACCCTTATAGTTCTTCAAAGACTCATCAGTCATCTCATAGTAAAGAGAGATCCCTGTAGATTTGATCGTGATACCGCGCTCCGCTTCATCCTGGCGGGTGTCAGTCATCCTGACATCTCCAGCAGCTTCCTGGGCAATGATTCCCGCAGCCGCCACAAGAGAATCAGTGAGAGTAGACTTGCCTACAGAATAACCCACAAAAAAAGGCTTCATTGGTACCATAAAAAAAGGGCACATATTCAGATAGTCTAAAACATGAATTCTTTAACATATACAAATTTTGAACATTTTAAAAAAGAGCCCCAATAGTATCTTGGAAAAACCAATATGCATCTATTGGGTAAATTCTAATATATATTGTTGAAAATCAAGTAACTAACATTATAAAAAAGCAGACTACTTTAAAGCAATGCTGATAAAAGAAAATTTTCCTCTTAACCGTACAGCCTGTACAAGCATAAAACTGCACAATGGCATAGAACTTGTGGAAATGCACAGCAAAAATAATGAGCAAAAATAGAGATCACAAATTGTATCATAATTTGGCCTTCCACATAATATTCTAGGTAAGTTTTAATGTTGCTCTCTAATTATGTAATATCAAACTAAAAAGAGCATACATGGATGCTCATGGTAAAGCTTAAAAGTCACCATCTTAAAACAACCTCAATCAATAATCCTTCACATAAGATTATTATGAGTTTTTTAACAACAAATCAACTTTGAGTTACTTTACTTTTTGAAATAAATGCATAACATCTAATGATTTTGTTTTAAGAAACAGATTAGATGCAAAATGTGAATATATGTTTTACTTTTCTTTTATCATTAAGGGTGTCAATTGTATAGAATAAGAAATAAAAATGTTATAGTAGGAGAAGAACCACAAGAAGCGGGAAGAAATGAACATCCCTCCTGTTATATTATAGCTCGCAAAGGCTACAGTATGTACGGTCAATCTTGTCCAGCATAAGTCCCATGAATATCATTTTTTTCATTTCTTTTTGTTTTTGGAGCTAGGCAAAGAATTGGTGTATACAGTTGCACTCGATGGAGAAGCTGGGATCAAGAAGAGCTTTTTTCCCTCTTTCTTCCTTTTGTTTTTGGAAGACATTGGGAGAACCAAAAACAAATACCCTTTTTTCTCAAAGAGATATGAATTTTCTTTGGCAGCCCACACCAACTATGTGATGCTAAAATGGTCTGAAAATCAAATAAATTCAGCAGGCAAGAACCACCAACAGGCTTACTAGTTAAGGGAAATCATACATGTGAATTTCCACAAGTTCACAGTATTTCTTCTTGTCTTTTAATCAAACAGCTCAAAGAAAAGCCCTTTATGTTTTATCATAGAACGATAAAGACTTTGGCCTATGTTCATAACCACAGATTTTAGGAAACAGAGTCAACTAAAAGTGAAAGCCTCGGATGTCTCATACCATGATCAACATGTGCTATGACAGACATGTTACGGATGTTATGCTTCATGTCCATAATCCTACGGAGCTCTTCAGCTGTGAACTTCACCATCTTGCCTGCTTTGAAGATTCAACAAAGACTCTAGTACGTTCCTGAAAAAATAGAAAGCCAAGTTAGCAAAAATCATAAAAA
Organism: Phoenix dactylifera; assembly: GCF_009389715.1. NCBI lineage: Eukaryota > Viridiplantae > Streptophyta > Magnoliopsida > Arecales > Arecaceae > Phoenix > Phoenix dactylifera. Next base: position 13,258,360 of record NC_052402.1, read on the forward strand.
CATAATCAATCATGAAAATACCGAGACTATGCAAACAATGTTAAAATTCCAAGCAATAGAGAAGGATGAAACATATCCTTTTTTGAGCAGTCATCCAGCATTCCAACTTCAAAATTGACGGGAAAAAAGAAAAACGTTCTTTTATCAAGACATGCAAAATAAATTCTTTGAATTACCTAGGTCACCAAACCATATATGAGATGACATTATGAATTGCTCCTCTAAAGCAAATGGACATCTTAATTAGAACAAAATCTATTGTGTCCAGACATCATAAGCTTTTCACATCCAGGTTACAAAAAGGCACCAGAAAAAAGTTCTGGCATTAGTTTTTTTTTGAACAATGTAAGAGCAATAGACCACTTTAACAAAAAAAAGGGCAAAGGTAAGGTTCTATTTTCCCTTTTTATGTTCAGGAAGCTCCCAGGAACCTTTCCTAGGGCCTAGGTGGCTCAATGAGACACTCCAAACATAAGGAAGATGCCCTACCTACTATATTAGGCAGGTGCATAATTACATGCCTCAGTCACTTTACCAGCTAGGCAAGGTTCTGAAGCACTAATAAATCATTTGGAAGAAAGTTTTGGATTAGAATATAAGGGAGCATGGATTTCTCTGTTGTAGTTACATTCAAGCAAGAGGGTGATAAAGCCAAAGAGGACTCAAGCTTTGGCAAGTGATAGTGCAAGCATAGGTGGGTAGATACACAGGTTGCAGATAGATACACAGGTTGCAAAATGCACCTCTACATTATTTGCCTTGGCAGCAACGATAACCACATTCTCAGCTTCTATAGATAAAACAAAGTAGAGAAGAAGACAAAAGAAGGGAAAGAAGCGAGGCAGAGAAGAGAAGAAAAATAAAATTAAGCAAAGCAAGTGAATAATAACGGAAGGAAGGAACACATGATTAGCAATTTTTAAGTGTGAGACGTACAATGTTGAGGTTCTAACCACTCCAGCCACATACTTACCACTCAATGACCTCTAAAACACTTGCATGGAATGAATTCATGTGTCTCTCTACCAAACACAATCTTCGGTAGGATAGTTATAAATTCCTTTAAATCACATGAACTTTTTGGTAACAAATGCACATGTTACATTAATTGGACATGAGCAGTCCATAAGCAAATAACAAAAGATTATGACAATAAATAAAGCAAAAAACAACAAGACAATCCCTTCCAAGCTTTATCAAAAACAAGGAGTCGATACCAGGCAGGAATACAATGTTTGAGATGGTAAGGTGGAAACTGTGAAGAAATAGGGAGAGTGAGGTTGGAATAACAAGTACTCAAGCATGCAATATGAGCACTCAACAGACATCAGCAGTACCAAACAAGAGGAAAAGGTAGTTAAGCATATAGACAAACAGTCATTTTTTCCGACCTTGATAATCCTTTGTCTAAATCCACGTTATGCTGAATAAATTGAATCAGCAAAGAATATGTTTCCACATCTGGAAATTTGTAGTAGAATTTCAAAAGCTACAAAAAATACAATTATAGCTAACATGTCATCTCATGAGTCACAGGTCATAGGACACAATAGCAACAGAAAGTGTTTGTTACATCAAAGTTGGGTAAAGTTTATAGCAATGTCAAGAGCGTCTATAAAGAATTTAACTGCTTGTTCAATCAAACAAACAGAACCCACTCTATGGGTAAAAACAGGTAGATCAGTTAATAATTACTATAACCTTATCATATGACCCGATCATTAGATATTTCTATCAAATAAATCTTATGGTATAGAATTTGGACCAGATTAATAAGATAACAAATCATATAACATTTCACATGTGCAAATATATCACATATATAAGTATACAAACTACATAGCACGAAAAAAATTTTGTGTTAAGATATCTAATGCATATTAGCAATTTAGCAGATGATACGACAATTTTATGTTGGTATCTGAGTCAGATGTCAGATGGCATACATCAAGTTCTATATAACCAAAACCTTAATAGTTGAAAACTACCAATAATCGTATAAGAAGATACGAATACTGAAAAGCGAATCTTCTGGTCATGAATTCAATACATCCCTGACATGTCAAGGTTATTTAACAATGATATTGGGGCCCAAGTTCTACATAGGAAATGTTAGAGAAAAAGTGTCAAAAGAATTGTTAAGACAAGTAAGAAGCAACATGAATTTGGATTGAACCAGAACCAAATTCTTCTAGCATGTCTAGAGCTACAAAAGCTTGGAAGTTTCAATACGAAGAAAATTCTAAAACATTTCACGTAAGTATATGGAGATCCAAACTCCCCTATAAAAAATTGATAATTTTTTCTCACGAAAATACAATTACCTGTTCAAGATAAAATAATTAGAAATGAACCAAACAGATTTACTAAACAACTATATAGAAAAAATCAATGCTTAGCACCAAAACTATGACAGTAACTCTAAAAAATATAGTAGACATATAATCAACAAGATGTCAGTTAGTTTCCTGTTTCCCTTAGTCAGATGGCAATAGAAACCTAATCCGATTTAGTAGTATAACTCAGCACATAAGACATGGATTTCAAGACATGAATTACTAACATATATAGATCCAAGTAAACCCACCCAGCTCAGACCCCAGTTAAATAACAAATATAGCTCTAGGACAGTAACGAACATAGATCCAGGAGCTGAAACAACCAAACCACGTGCAAACTAAAATTACAAACAGAAGTAAGGAAATAGTTGAACTTGTTGCAATAAATCTATAGATCTATAAGCATCAAAATCAAGCCAAATCCAGATCTAGAGCTACAAGTAAAATTTCTAATCCATCAATAGACCTAACAAAGCAACTTTCTTTAATCTGCGGATAAGCCCCACACAAGCTATCCATGTCGATCGATCCTGATTTCTTACAAAAAAGTTAAAATTTTCGCAAAAATCGCCGAAAAACTCGACAGAACGAATCCAGATCACGGTGCAATTGAATCTAAATACAATATTTCTAACAAAATTAAAAAAGCAAGGGGATATCGCGGAGAGGAGGCTAGGGTTTTACCTCCCGACAAAGGAAGCACAGCCGCAGCTCCAGAAGCGATGCCACGAAAGCCCTCGTTCTCTCTCCCTTATATATAGGACTCGACCTCATGCCCCAGGGGCTCCAGTTGGCTTTATCGGTTCGATCACGTCCGTAGAGTTGCGGGCCTCTTTACGCGTCGCTCAACTTTTGGAAAGTGCACTCCTGTCGATTCTGCTCTCCATATCCGTTACCCGTATGGTAGAAACGAATGGAGTGCAACAATTAAAGCGGGAGTGTGCTAATAAACCAACAAAGTTGGACACGTGTAGTGCACGTGATGGGAATGAGATGGCGGTGTTTGGCATCCAATACAGGATCTTGGCAAAGGTTTTTGTCATTTGATAAATATACATCATTTTTGGTACGTCCACCCTGTGTTTGTCCTCCTAATTCCGTAGGTTCAATTGGTGCCTTGTATTTTCTGAAAGTTGGATAGACTCGGTACTAATAATACAGATATTATGCTGTCTATCATTAAAAATTATTATTTAATATTAATAAAGCAATATTTATGTACTCAACCAATATTAAAATTTATTTCTTATTGTGCAAAATTTAGTTATTTAAGCTTTCCCTTCAAGAATTGTTGGAAAAAAAGAACAAAAAAATATATATCTCATGTATCGTATGGAGCTGGTATTAAAATGCTAGTAGTAGTAATAAGAGTGTCTATGTAGAGGATCTATATGTGCAAAGTTTTTCATTCACCATATAAATATCGGTATCAATGATGTTGATATTAACGACGGAAGTTTTTGCATGCTTACTCAGTTTATACAAAATTCTTATTTATCATATAGATGTTGGTATTAATATTCAAATTTATTGCTTTATAATGCTGATATTAATATGCGGGCTATTATTAGAGTTCATTAGTTAAAATGTAACAGATATCAATAATGCTAGAATTAATATATTCCATCTTTATTAGAATTCATTGCTTAATATGTAATATAAATGCTTTCTATTTATTATAATTTATTATATTATATTAAGCTGATATTAATGGTGTATTATTAATGATTTGCAATCATGTTGTTTTTCTTTTTTTTCTTTCTTTTTTTTTTGGTGGGTGGGGGTCAAAAAAATAAGCTCCATCTTATCTTTTTTTTTTACTATGTCCTGAAACCGAAGGTAAGAGAAGATGCCCCTTACCTCCTTGAGGATGAATTGAAGGTGTTCAAACTGAAACAAAATGGTGCCTTTTTCTTCATTGCCTTTCCTGATTGGTTGATCTAATGTTTATGTTTTTTGGAATAACAAAAAGATCTCACTTTGGCATTTTGGTCGCATTTTCACCAAAATCTGTCTTCAATCCAGTTTTGATTAGATTTGAGCTGTGTTCAATTCCTGCAGTACTTACTTGGCCTCTGCATAACTCATCCCAATACTTCTCCTTGCTGACAAAAGAAATTCAATGTATCTCAAAGATGATGGATTCCGAGTAATCTCTATTCTCACGGCCATCTTAAAATTTGGCCACCATCATTTTTTCTAAAACCAAGTACTGAGATATTTCTACAGTAAGAATCGAGAAGATGTATGTATATATGTATGGCCTGGCTGACCTCTACTCCGACCCAACCTACCCGATTTTAAGGGAAAACAGAGGATCAAATGTGGAATTCGCTCTTGGGTTGCCCGAAATCGGGCAGGTTGGTTCGGACCGGCGACAGAGTTCGGGCCAGCCTGGAATCAGCGTATTCACCCAGGTCCCTGGAGCGCTCCAAAACAGTGTTCCTTGACCCCGCTCTTTATGCAGCGCCCTTTTAGCTCCATTAGCCCAGCCGTCAGAAGCATTTGGGCTGCCGTCCCTCATCGGTGAGGCAATCTGTCGAACAACTATCGGGCATGTAAGAAATCGTAATCTTTCCTTTATCATGTAATACTGCAATCTCGTCAAGACCCCAGCGATCCCACTGTTTTCAAGGGTTCGGAGACGACGCATATGCTGGACATCGGCTCACAGGTTCGATTCCCGATCCATTGCCGATATGTTTCTCCTGGAAGCCCTCAAGAGCAACGCTCGATCGAATTCCCTAACCCTAGGAAGTGGTAGAGTAAGAAGCGCTCGATATTTACCCGAGGGATTCCATCAGAAGATCTTGGAAAGCAGTAGCGGAAAGAAAGCTAGAAGCTTTTCGCAGGGGTTTCATCCGAAGTCTCTGGAAACTATTGCTGGCATGGGAACTAGGATTTTTCCAAGTGGATTTCGTGGGAAAACCCTCGATCCTAGGAGTTTCTCGGACGGATTTCACCTGAAATCCCAAAAAAGAATGCACGGGATCGGAACTAGGGTCTTCTCCAGTGGTTCACAGCAGAGAACTGCAAATAATGCAGAAAGCAAGACACTTCCTTGCATAGCAGCCTATAGAGACGGAGAACGAAAGGGGGTGGAGAAAAGGCCTTCAGTAAGAAGCAACCGCTCCTCATGGGAACAGTCGGCGAAGAGAGATTTTTCCAGAAGTCGTGGAATCTGGGTGAAAGAGAACAGTGAGAATGGAGATAGAAATGAAGAGAACCTCAAAAGTTTCAGAGGGTTTGCTAAAGAAGAAAAATATGAGGAGGTGGAGGAGGAAGATGATGAGCCTATTGATGATCCAAGATGGGATAGGATCAAGAATAAGTCCAAGGGATTTATTGATCGAGAGTCTCGTTTTGAGAAAACACAAGTTCATCAATGGAATAAGCAAGAGAAATTGGGAAGAAAGACAAGGAAAGAGGCTACCGAGTCATCAGTTCCGAAAATGGTTGGCCAAGGGGTTTATGGGGTTGGTCCAGTTTTGGCAGCATTGACGGCAGCAAGGAGGGAATTTTATGCTCTCTATGTCCAGGAAGTGATGGACTTGAGCAAAAACAATAAGAAGAAGGACAAGAAGGCAGTGGAGAAGGTCTTGCAGATAGCTGAAAAGATAGGATTGAAGGTTATAGAAGCTTCTAAGCATGATCTGAATATGGTAGTTGACAACCGACCTCATCAAGGTTTGGTGCTCGATGCTTCTCCATTGGAGATGGTTAATATTAGGGAACTAGAGCCTGTATCATTGGAGGGTCAAAAAGCTCCTCTCTGGGTGGCTTTGGATGAGGTCACAGACCCTCAGAATTTAGGAGCCATTATAAGGTCAGCATATTTTTTTGGTGCAGAAGGGGTGGTGTTGTGTGCAAAGAACTCGGCACCTTTGAGCGGTGTAGTTAGCAAAGCCAGTGCAGGCTCCCTTGAATTTATCGAGCTACTGTCTTGTAAGAACATGATGCAGTTCTTGTCATCATCAATTGAGAATGGCTGGAGGGTTCTTGGAGGGTCAGTTTCTTCAAGAGCTATCCCATTAAATGAGGTTGAAGCTGGGGTGCCTACGATACTCGTGTTGGGCAGTGAAGGCAGTGGGTTGAGACCTCTAGTGGAGAGGACATGTACTGAGTTGATTAGAATTCCGGGATTCATGCCTGGATGGGTTGGAAAATTGGATGCTGAGAAAAAGGATCAGACTTATTCTGGGCAAGATCTCAAGTCTTTTCTTGCTGCAGAGAGCTTGAATGTAAGTGTGGCAGCAGGTGTGTTGCTGTACCATCTGATTAAGAACAATAGTCATGTTATAGGTGAGAAGCCCAATGATGCTTTTATGTAACCTTGTCTGTTCGAGTTGTTTGTTCACCTTTAATCAAAAGCACTTTTTTTTGTATTTGCTTGTCAACTTTCGTCAATTAACTATCTGCATATGAAACTTCTGGTTCTACACCTTCTCTTTTTTTTGAAAAAGAAAATTGTAACCATATGTCAAAAGATAGATCAGTTAGGACTAACAAATTTTCTTTTTCCTAATTAGACAGAATGAACTGACCATGATGCAAGTATCTCAAGAACATGGCATCCAATTTGCAACCTCCAAGAGTTGTTTTTCTCAGCTATGTTTTAGCTGTTAGGGTAGCAGACTGGGAGTTGTATCATCTCAGGATTTCACCCCTTCACATTGTATCTCATGCGTGCAGATGTTAGAGGTGGAAATAAAAGCACTGGACTTGAGCACTGGACTTGTGGGTAGCCTTGAAATAGTTTTTGCTCACTACAACTTGAATCATCACATTGATATATCGGCAATATATATGAGTCCAACCTCAATCTTAATCGCCCTTAGTATTCATTCGTTTTTTCCTTCTCTCCACATCCTTGACTTCCTAAACAATCATTGTTCTCTTGTTTTGCACTGATTTGGTTAAAAGTTCAAACCTATGGTGCACTCTTCAACCAGGGTGGCTACCTAGCAATGCGGAAGATCATTGTAAACGGACATGTTGCATTGTACAATATAGTATTTAGTTCATCTGTTAAGAAGTACTATGTATCTATATCTGTCTTAAACTGGATGCAATAATCAGATGAAGCAATAGTACGGAGAATTTTCTGTTCAGATGCCACAGCTCACTGATCAAGATTTGCACTGGAAGAGACAGGTATTTCTTCAGTACAGGCACACCAAGTGAATTGAATAACTCTCCTTTGTTCTTGTGGAATTCTCTTCATTATTTATGCAATACTCTGCGGATCAGGAGATTCAAGAACTGGTACGAAGAACTATGAGATTGAGTGGAAGCATTTCTATCATAATAAGGTACGTCCTCTCAAAGCCTCCATTCTTGGTCATTTGGAGAGTTTATTGACATGTTGAGACCTGCTAAATTTCTACCACCAGCATATTTCATTTACCCACAAAAACAAAAGAAAGGAATATAGAGAAAAAGAAAAGCACTTCACTGCTGTATAGTTCCATCATTGCTTTGACTTCTGGCAATTTCATTCTGAGTAATGTTGACATGAATTGAGTCTTAAATCGTACGGGGGCTAAGATTGGACTGAATCATGGATCATAAGATTTGTTTTTCCTAGCTTCTTTCAAAAATTTAGAAAATATAAACAATTATGAAAATTAAGGGGAAAATGAGCATTTGCAAGGTAGACAAATGGAAAATGAAAAATGCACATATAAGAAGTCTGTCAAATCATATAAACCAGTATATAACATTTTAGTGGAAAACATCACATGGAGTAATGTGAGATATTTTATGTACTATTAATCCACATAGATGAATGCGACCATCCTTTTAGCTAGATTTAATACATGGTTGTGAAAATACGAAGACTTGCATCTGCATCTCGGTTTTAAGCATGGTACCGGCCGGTTCAGTCTGTACCGGACCAGTCCGGTCCTTGACCGGTCCAGTTCGGCTGTGAAAAATGGTTCCAGCCCAGCAGTTTCCGTTGCGTACCGGTGCGAACCGGACCGGTTTGCATCGGCTCGCGCGCAGTTCTCCGCACTGGGATTCGCGCCCGGATTGAGTGTATGAACCGTAGCGCGCTTTTAACTCCATGAACTCCAAAAGGTCCTTTTCTTTAGTCTTTAAAAAGTTCAAAAACACTTAACAAGCTTGTTAATTTTGTGTGCTCAAGGCATATCAGTGATAAATTCATACACTCAAATGAATAATAGAAAATGGATTTCCAAATGGTTTATTGTATAAATAACATGATCAAGCTGGAATTTATGGTGTAAAGGATTGTATGATCCATGGCACAGATAACCTTAACAATCGGGACATGGCTTGATGAACGAGAAGCTGTAAGATAACAATTGGGACAAGGCTTGGTGCTCCAGGTACTAATCATTTGGCAATAAAGTTTACACGCTAAAAGTTGCATAGAAATTCTGCATTGGCCAACGATCTGTATCCCATCTTATACTAGAGCATGACATTTATGGTCCACTATTAGCTGCCCTATATTTGATAGAAAAACAGTTCAATAATAATGGTGACAATGAAGACAACGACTGCACATAGGGTACACATTTCATTCAATGAAACAAAATTCATTGACCATAATCTATGAGAAATAGACGTAGGGTATATCTTGTTCATTTTTTTATTATTTGATTTTTTTAATGAAAGTATGTTTACGTATATGGGAAACATTTCTACAGCAGAAGTTCCAGAAAACAAATCAAGCCAGCTTTCTAATGTAAGGGAGTATATCTCTTTCTTATTTGTTTTACCATTAAATCAAGCAACTTGTATAGAACTGCAACGGTAAACCTTTTATTCTTCTTGAACAAATTGCTATTCTATTCTTTGAATAAATAGATCCATAAAAATGAGACACTGCTTTTCTGCCATGCAAGAGGATCGCCAAACAGTGTGAATAATTTTTTTTTCTACACTTGACAGCATAATAATTATAAAAGAGTACATCTTACTCAAAGTTGGACAAAGATAGTGCCGTGTCAGCCATAACATTGCATTACTCTCACCCTCATGATAATGGAGTCATTTTTTTATGAAAATTTGGGGGAGGCTTCTTTCTCGATATTACTTATGGCCAGAGTAAGTTTCAATATTCCACTTTATAAAAGCTTGATGCTATCAAATTTAGTTTTGGTTGGGAAGTGGAGTACTATGGCTTTTTGTCCATGCTAACGCCAGGGGACTCTCAGGCTCAAGAACAAGGTGGTACTTTCTATCTGTCACCCGGATATTTATATGTTTTGTTCCATTCACTTCTTAAAAATAAGCAGACCAAAGTCATAATGGCAAATGGCAACTAATCAAAGGAGGCATCTTTGCACATCCTTTTAACAATTTTCCATGAGAGCTACATGATGCTGGAAAATGCAGCCCTTGCTTTAACAAATCATCCATTTCTCCAATACTGGGTGGATCTTTGTCGCTTCATAAAGCTGACTCACATAAAAAGATAGATGAGTTCACGCAAAAATGGAGATTGCGTAAGGTTAAAATCACCACTGAACAAAACATAGATGGCAAATCAGACAACTCTTGCCGAAAGTAATCCAGGCTACCTTGGGAGTTACAAACTCCTGGAGCTCTTACAGAAAACTTGGACGATGACTAGCCATGCTTCATATTCTTGAAAAAAAAAAAAAATCAGCCATGCTCCTCCCTCCGAAACTGCAAGGCGTTGTTGTATTTATTAATCAGTTTAAGATATGTCATGCCTCGAAAGAAAGCTACTCCAACTACTACGAACATAGAGGTCATACGTCGCCAAAATCATCCATTTGGATGACCCTGCTCTTACATTTTCTCTCATGCTGCACCTTTGCTTTTAGGGTACATTTGGTTGGGGAGAGTTGAAGTCCGAAATAGGAATAAATGATTTTCATTCTAGCAATTTGGCTGGAAAGAGTTTCAAATGAAAATATTTCAATCTTCTAAAATTTAATCTCTACTCTTCTCTAGTATTCATATCTCATTATGATTTCAATTTTGGTGCAAACCAAATACACCCTTAAGTTCTTCTCTCAAATCCAATCAGAGCACTTCACCCCAAAAAAATAAAAATCCAATCACAACATGCATTAGATGTTGTAGAGCCCTTACTACCTGCTTGAGCTCCTTCATGGCACAGAATTTCTCATAGCAGTGAATGGCGCTGCTTCTCAACGTGGGAGAGTCGCTTCTTCATGGCCAACCGTGGCAGCAAGAGTACCGGCAGCAGTCTGATGCGGGCAGCCGTGAGGTACGAGAAGTGAAGAGAGGGAGGGAGGGCAGCCGTTAGCTAATGAAATTTAATGATATTTTATAGTGAATTTGAAGTTCCTGGGGGCCAGTTCTTCTGGTTCTCAGATTCTTCAGGGCCTCCAAGGTAGTCTTCCTCCCAGTTTTGTCAGCAGCTCGAACAATCTGTCAACTTCTTGAGGGATCACAATCTTGGATTATCATTTACATATTGAGTTTATGATTATGTGCAACGTTAAATTATGTACGTAGGCCGCTGGTGGTGGTCATGTTTGTGTCACCTCATCTTGATGCCCACAGGAAGAATAGATACCCTGGCTGAGCTTCTATGATCTTTTAGCTTGCTGAAAGGGCGCCACTGAATTAAATAGAAAAAGAAAACCCTGAACACAAATAATTTCAAGTACTTGCAAGTGTGAATGAGAATCCAGAAACTCCAAGGGCTGAAAAAGCTTTATCCCCCTCTTTTTTGAGGTCTAACTTGAGCATCACCTCATAAAGCTGATGTCTGTTCGTCAGTATAAGCTTTTATGATTGATCCAAATCTAGCTATCACACTGACTTCGATCAAAGAGGGATGGGATCATGGATTACATATTACTTAAGGGGCAAAATACTAGAGTTAGCATAAAGGTGCTGAGTTTAGGAAAAGTCTATGCCTTGGCATGAAGATGCTCACGAGTGTTGTGGTTGACACGAGGGGCCGAGATGCTTGCAGCACTCAATGATGTCGTATGTGTTCAGTTGACAGAGTGCCGAGCATAGGTATGGAGGTGCATGACTAAGATGTATTTATACGTGTGTTTGACAAAAGGACTCAGGAGGGTTGGTCTTGGTGCTTAGCAAGCCTAGGCGTCATATGGGTGTTTGGATTAAGAAAATACTCACCAATGACAAGTTATCTTCTAGCTACTTTGGGTATAATGAGTTTTTGGGCTGAACAATTTTAACTTTGGAAGATCTGGAGTTTTCAAATTTCAAGGACGAAATTTTTTCTGAGAGGAAAATGTGAGAATCGGGCCAAAATAGGCATGTTCTGTATCAAAGTCAGCAGACCCAGCCTATTTTGATTCAAAATTCAAAAAAAGAGATAAAATTCTTGCCGAAGTAGGGATCACGATCCTCCGCCCATATAGCCGCTGGTAGGGCTAAGGACGCAGAGGCATGGCCGACGCGAACTCCCTAGGGCCAGTAACGGCCGGGTTATCCTCCGTTGAGCCATCCTTATTTATTTTTTTTAAAAAAATTTTCCCCTCCTCCCCTACGATGGATCATCACCGAGACCCTCCCCGCTTCCTCTCCTTTTTTTCTAATCTCCGGTGGCTACCATGCCACCATGATATACTGCCACCGCCACCCAAAAACCCTTCCTTCTCTCTTTAGATTCTGGTTGCCTTAAATGTTAGACTAGTTTCAATAGGCTAGATATAGACTAGACCCTAGCTCAGGACCTTTCAAGTTATCATATGATGCTTTATAGAAGTCTAATAAAACATTTAATTGTTTTTAGGTTTTTGGATGATTTTTTTGATTGGCCAATTTCAAGAGATTTTAGAGTGAAAAGTAAGTTACCTCTAACCCTAGTGATTAATCATGCACATAATCTGATCTACATTATTTGAAAATTATCCTATTTCTTTTAAGTTTTGTATGCATACTATATGAAATTGAATTGTAGAATGTTGGATCAAGTATGACATGATTTACTTGGGCGTGATTTATATTATACTGTAATATCATATATGCTCTAATTTTGCTACTCACTAGTCTGACAATGATCTTATGAGCTTAGGATCTAGTCTCTTTTCGAACTTCCAGTGGAGCGATCACTGGCACATACTAGCTGACAACGTGTTGTACTCAAAAGCTAGTTTTCTTTTAGGCCTAGCCAGTCGAGGCTGATCGCTAGCACATGCCGATGAAGACATCCACTACACAAAAAAAGAATATTACCGACTCTTATTTGCCGACGCTTATTCCAAGCGTCAGCAAAAAAAATTTTCCGTCAATATTTGCCTACGCTTTTTAAAAGCGTCGGCTAATGACGACGCTTAAAAAGCGTCGTCGAAGTTAATATATAATTAACGACACTTTTAACGACGCTTTTTAGCGTTGTTAAATAACAATGCTTAAAAGCGTCGTTAAAAGCGTCGTCGGAAGCCAAAAAATCACCTCATTTTAGTTCCACATCGGCGATCTGAAAAAAAAAAAACTGTTTATATAGCCAAACCCAACTACTCTGCACGGATGGAATGAAGGTACCGATCGAGGAGGTTGTTTGTATTTCTGAATGGAGGAGGAGAAGATGCAGACCGCAAATGGTATTTTTTTGGCAAATGGAAATTCGCGACGCTTTAAAGCGTCGGGACTTCGCGACGCTTTAAAGCGTCGGAAAAGAGCGACGCTTTTAAAAGCGTCGGAAAATATTTTTTCCACTGTAGCATAGGCGACGCTTTACCGACGCTTTGGAAAGCGTCGGGATGGTTTCTACCGACGCTTTTAAGCGTCGCTAATAGCCAAAAAAAGCGTCGCTAATGTCCAAATTTCTTGTAGTGACCTATCTTCATGTGATTTTAGAGCTAGTTTTCTTCCGAGCCTCTAATGGAGCAATCACTATCGCATGACCGATGGACGGCATATTATAGTAAGGCTCTAGTCTTTTTCGAAAATTGCCATAGGCTGATCATAGCTATAGTCATGAGGACTAGGAGAGTGAGAATGCATGATCCATCTCTGTTTATTTGAATAAATTATTTTTGGCCAAATGTATTATATATTTTGAACTATATGCTGATAGATATGATATGTTTCATGTATTTTTCGGCATGTTATTATATATAAAAAATCGTACAAAATTTATATTTTTTGTATAATAAACTTGAACTATCTAAAGATTTTGATAACTTACTGGTTGCGAAGCTCATTATCATGCTTCTATTCTTTTACGGATGTAATAGAGTAGACGGGGCATGGGGAATGACATGTGTATGAATTAAAAAGGCAGGTCTTGCTTATTCTGCGGGGTTAACCCCAGAGATGTGTGGCGTGCTCGTCTCGTCCATCGGATAGTTCGAGTACTTTATGCCAAAATCTAATGTGCAATAAAGATGTTGCCTTTACTCGCGGAAATATTATCACTTGAGCATCGAATAAAGTCGCCAGCCACGAAAAGAAAGAGAAAGCATGGCATATGGCAAATGGAATTATTCCACAGCCTCCATTCATCCCTTAAACAATGTGGATGCTCCCAGATTTCAGACTGCAAGCTTGATTCAGATGGTGCATCGTTTCTCTGGAAATATTGTACGTCAGGCCAATCCTATATTTTCCCCAGAGGCACCTCTCCTTCAAAACCTCCAGAACTGAAGCAATTGGGAACCAAACAAAGCATGGGTTGCTGCAAGCCGAAAACCTCCCCTCCGATGAGGCAAAGCGGCTGCAAAGAAGAAGTACTTCTCCACATCCCAGGAGCTTCAGTCCACCTACTGGAAAACAGAGAGGTATTTGAGCTTGCCAGAGGAGACTTCGCCATCCTAAGGATCATTGAGCAAGATGCTGTTCTAGCTACTATTATAAGGATCGGCCCCGACCTCCGGTGGCCCCTGACCAAAGACGAGCCCGTTATCAAGCTTGACCAAGTCCACTATCTCTTTACTTTGCCGGATAAGGATGGTGGCTTCTTGAACTATGGAGTCTCATTTGCCGCAGCTGATAGCCGCCTGGCTTCTCTTGATATGTTTCTTAAGGGAAACACATGCTTTTCTACACCAACGGATGCTTCTTCCATGATGAAACGCCCACCTTCTTATGAGGTTTATTGGAAGGATTACGCACCAAGGGTTGAAGATTATAATGGGGTGCTGGCGAAGGCAATTGCTGGAGGGACTGGTGAGATTGTGAAGGGGATATTTAAGTGCAGCAATGCTTACGCCGGTCAGGTATGGAATTCTTTTCTTTCACTTTGACTGTCCAATTGGTTGTGCTAGTTCTGGAGAGCATGTGATAAATTGAGTGAGTCCTTTGATAATGAAGAAAAGTTATAACTCCATAATTTAATGAAAATCATATGTCTTGTGATAAATTGAGAGAGTCCAATTGTGTTAGAAAGTTGCAACTTCAATGATTTGTTTTCATGGTCAAAGATTACAAAGCATAAAAAGAGAGCATATTTCTACTTTCTAGCACAATTAATAGCTCTCGGAGAGATGAGATGAGGAGACATATTGATAACAGAGCATTGTTCTAAGTTTATCTGTGATATAACATATGCACTAATGCAAGATGTTGCTACAATGACAATATTTTAATAATAATTATGATTACCTTTACCATTCAAATCATCAACTCTATGATCAAATATGCTGGGCTCTACTAGTATGCTTTTTAGAGAAAAAGAAGAGTTACATTACTCCCTGTCAAGGAACATCATAAACATGACATAAATAGCTGCAAGTGGTTTACTGGCATCCATCAGGATGTTCCAGAACCATAAAGGAACACAAGCAGCATGAACTTAGATGACCCCGTGACCCAATACTTACCAGCTGGTGTAATAGAAGTAATTCAATTTTAAATGAGAGGGTGTCCACTAGTGTTATTGTTGGTGAAGTCATTGGGAGTTGTTACCAAAGATTTCTTTATTCAGATGATGAACTGATTTACAAGTCATTAAGTAATTAGATGGATGAAATCAGCAGTCAATGGGCAACTGCATAGATCTATAAACTTCTGATTAAACTTAAAATTCTTGCTAATCATCTCTCTTCTTATGCTCTATTTTATATTACGTATTCCTCCATTACTTCTAAATAATATGAAATTAAAATATATAAAAAAAAAATGCAGATTCAGAAAGGCGCAGATCTGATTCAGCCTAAAGCTGTGGGAGGCAAGACTGGTGTATCTGATGGGAAGGATAGAACTGATAAAAGTATTGAAGTGAAAAAAAATCGTGGAGAAATCAATAAGAGTCTCCGAAGGTAATCAATCAAAGAAATGTTTGTTATTCATGAAAGACTTCAGAAGTGTGCCTATAAACCTCTGTAAGATTGTGGAGTGGCGGCTAGAGTTCAAGTCAGAATACCTGATAGGCCACTGTTTACAGTTGCATTAGTGGCTTGATCGCATGGTCTGAAAATTGCATTCTGGTGCTTATGTATTAAATTATTCCAACATGTTTTCAGGGTGAGGAAGCTGTCAGAAATGACTGAGAAGATGAGCCGGTCTTTGCTGGATGGTGTTTTTCTGATCACTGGCTCCGTGGCTGCACCACTTGTTCAATCTAAAGCTGGGAAGAGTTTCTTCTCTATGCTCCCTGGAGAGGTTCTCCTGGCCTCACTGGATGCTGTTAGTAAGTCATACATTACCATATTTCAGGTCCAAATTGCTCCATACCGGAGCTTAGCACCTGCATGGACTGCTCAGACTGGCCTACTATTACGAGTCCAGTTCACAATTATAATCCATAGCTATCCAATCAAAGATAAGAGTAAAAAGAAGAGCTCAACAAAAGCCTATTGCATTCTCTTATACCAGATTTGCCCTACAATAATTTATATGGAAGTTTAATGCTTAACTTTTAACTGCAGACAAGGTTTTGGATGCAGTCGAGGTTGCTGAAAGAAAAACAATTGCTGCCACCTCTAATGTTGTTGCTGGGGCTGTGTCTAAGAAGTAAGCTAACCAATACTTTTTCCCCCATATTCTAAGGCAAAGAAGCTTATTCCCAATTAAAGCAGACCTAAATTTCTTCCCTTAATCAAAATTTCTCATAAGATGTGAGTGCTGGAGCAGCATTAAATCATTAACTTTGGATCAAGATCAAACAGATGACATGTGGATAGAGAGAGAGATACAGCTTGCCTGTCAGAAAGCTTTGTATTTAAGATAAAAGTGTGCTCTCATAATATATTCAAGACCAGTGTGTCTAAGTGTTTTGTTCTGGTCTACCTTTTATCTTATCAGTTGTTATGGGTCTCAGGTTTGGAGAAAGTGCTGGAGTGGCGACCGAAGATGCGTTTGCCACGGCTGGCCACGCCGTTGGAACAGCTTGGAACATATTCAAGATCAGGAAAGCCCTCAAGCCTTCTTCTCTTCCTTCAACTATAGCAAAGAATTCTTTGAGGAAGTAACTGATCTAATAAGTACCTCTACTTCATTCCTGGAAGTGGATATGCGTGGGGGATTTGGCATTCTAAAGAAGAGATGTTATATGTGTGAAGAACTCATGTAACTATAAAATATTAGTCACCCGCTATATGCTATGCTCTTGGCATATGGTTGTCATTCAGTATGTTTCATTCCGCCTTTGTCAGAAAGAAAGCAAAGAATACTTTCAATGCCCAATATAATAAGGAGTTATAACGGACTCGCATCTTAAACCCGACCCGATTCAATCTCCAGACCGGTCCAATGTTGTCGAACACCAATAAACCGGTTGGATTGCCGAGGTGACCGTTAAATTGAGAGCCCTTTATGACCGCCACGGCGAGATTTAAATCGAAATAAAATCCCATGCTTTCCTCCCTTGTCCTTGTTCGCCCCCCGCAGCTTTGAATTCGGGGTGTTGTCCGTGGATTTCTGCCACCTTCTCTTCGCCTTCGATATTTGGATCGGTCCACCTCCGATCGTTCTTCTTCTCAAGCAGAGAAGGGGGGGAAAAGAGTGGAGAGAGATCGAGAAGAAATGCTCGAGTCACAGAGGAGGACAAGGCTCTCGATCTCCTTGTCCTCGTGAGCTCCAATCTGCTACTCTCAACAGCAAGGTAACTGGAGAGGAAACCCTAGATTCGTACTCGTCTGATCGAAATAAAACAAGAAAAATTGGGGAAGGCGGTGGGGAGGGGGGATGGATTGCTTATGGGTTAAGTTTGGGAACCTTGGGCCTAGTTCTCGTCCTTTTGTGTTTCTAGTTCTTGAACAACTGGGGCCTGATAGCCTCCATATTTCAGAGGGGAAAAAAGAATCACTTGCAATAGCGGTCATTTTAGGAGTAAATTGGCTCATCAACTTGCTGCATGGTTGAATATAGGTGTTTCTATGGATCAATGCTGATAGGCCTTCTTGGGTGCATTTTTTGGGAAAACAAACTTTAGGGTCTTTCCAAGAGCCTAGCCTAATGCATTTGTTCAAGGCCAACAAAACACAAGGCAAGGCTGTAACAAGATATCAGATCACTGCCT
Source organism: Phoenix dactylifera (assembly GCF_009389715.1). Classification (NCBI taxonomy): domain Eukaryota; kingdom Viridiplantae; phylum Streptophyta; class Magnoliopsida; order Arecales; family Arecaceae; genus Phoenix; species Phoenix dactylifera. The sequence continues at coordinate 13,276,111 of NC_052402.1, forward strand.
TCTTGAAATACAAGAATCTTGTCTTGATGGCAACATCTATTTTCGGGTATAAACGTAAGGCTTGTGAATCAAGGAAGAAAAGGCAATAGGAGATGACCTGAACAATACAATCAAAGCAGCAAAGAACTGTAGAAAACAAACTGGATGCTGTCAAAGGCCAAGAAAGAGCTTAATATAAACATATAACTTGGGTTTGGTGACAACTGCTATTAAATTTATTATGAACTACATGGATCTGAGTGATGGCTTTCATTCCAGGGGATGACTTTTAAACGAATGCCACAGATTTAGGAACTGTCTTTTATTCCAGGAGGTAGTTCATGAAGTCTAAAAGAAAATATTGTATAACAGTAACAGTTGAGACAACATCACCGTAAGTGATAGTCAAGTGGTAACTGGTTTTCACCAAGAAATGGCTGCAAGTATCCAGGTATAAGCTAACACAAGAAACCAAGCCTATTCCATGATTTAAAATGAGAGAATCGTTATCTGAAGTTGTGGATTTTTTGCATGAGGTAAGACAAAACAGAATGAGTCAACTATCAAATGGATTCATCCCAACACTACAAGTACACTGATAGCCAGTAAAGAATGAATCAAGAATCTAATGATATGTTGCATATCACTCTGCCTTGGCCTAGGCATGTCTAACAAATCAGACACAAGTCTCAATTAGTCTCAACCCTGTATTATTTCTTTGGTAATCATCAGATGCATGGATTACTAATTAGTTGTCAGTTTATTAATAGTTTGGATTACTTGATCTTCAAACACAATCTTTACTTCAAAAAATTTGTACAGAAATACCATATCTATTTGACCATCAATGATTTTAGCTTAGTTTTCTCAATCATATTTGTATGCTGAAGTTCCCATAGGATTTCCTTAACTTTAAATTTCTATTTTCAAACAAAAAAAAACGATGTCATACCTGGGTCTGAATTGATGTGTAATCCTTGCCCAGCAAAGTTGGGAGTATCTCGCCACTTCCTTACATTATACAAGTTATGATAATATTACACGTTTTCCCTCTGTTAGATCAGTGTGGTTTGGCCACAAATGATGGTTAAATCTGACTGCTTACTTGGTACAAATGTCCCAAGATAATGATCCAAGATGAAGTGATATGCATACGTTTGTTGGCTAGGGGTGAAGTAAATGTTCAGTGCTATGTGCAGAGCATGCATTTAATCATGCAGAGCATTTAGATTTTTTTGAGAAAAGATAATTTAGAAACAGTTAAATTTTGGAGATGCACATAAATGTATACATTGATATCTAGCTATCCTCCACGTGCAAGAACGTAAACTTCTTAAATATCCAAACCATCTAACAAGTGTCTTGGTACTTCAAAAATAAATGAATGAACATTCTTCCAAATCAATATAACAGAAATCAAATCTTACATCTGAGGTCTCAACAAAAGATAATGTTATCACTAACCAAGTAGATACTTAATGTTTCTACCATTTTGATCATTCTGATCACCCAAAACTAAATTACACGATAATTAGAAGAAAACAAATATAGAACCTCAGACATATAGAAGAGTTGCTCGCAAAGCAATATCTAACAAGGAGACGGTGAATGCTGTTCTTAATTCAAAGAATCGACTAAGGAGCTTGTCAAGAGAAAAGGGGGGAAATCTTCCTGGATAATCAAAGCTTGCTTTCTGTTAATTGAACTTATAGGAAATGACATTAAGTTGCCTTCCATATTTAAGTTTTGGAAGAATGCTTTTCGCAACACCGATAACACTATCTCCGGAAGAATCCCATTGCCTGGTAGACATTATTAAGTGTAGTTTCTGCTATATCAGCAGCTTTTCTAGCTCCCTCAGAGAGCATCTGATCCAAATATGCTGGATCAGAAGTAATCTCCTCATAGCGCACCTGAAAAGAAGGCATATGATAGCATGTCATGGTTAAATTTTCATTAAAGAATGAACCATGATGAAGAAGACCCTTGCGGATCATATGATAGTTGCATGCATCAACACCTGCGTACCAGTGTGTATTATCAATAATATAAAGAACTTTTCGAATGGTAGATAGCCAGTGCAGCGGTGGTCAAGATAATTAAGAAGACCAAGTTCCTCAGCCTTATAAATCCGAACAAAAGAAATGCCAAAAGAGTTTCAGTTGAATTATATGGCCATATCCAAAAAATAACCTGAATTGGGTGCAGATGATCAATTAAAGCATCCGTAAGATTTGCTTTGAATGTACCCCAGTTCATATCTCGGCATTCCAGAGTAACTTCCTGCGACAAAGAAATATGCAAACATAGATAAACTTACTTGGAGAATATGTTGATGCTATTCAAATGGGAAATATAGGTGATGAACTGTCTCTCTATTGAAGCCATGGAGATAAAAGCTGTGCTAAATCATGAAGTTTTCAGGTGATACCACAGAAAATTGAGAGAGAGAGAGAGAAGGCATGGATCTTTTTTTCCCTGAAGAAGCTCTACTTGCATACACTATTACCTCTTTTGTCCTCCCAGTAATAAGCTGATAAATTGAAAGAAGGTTGTTGCATTCAGGTCTTTCAGGATTGTCAAATTCCAAGCTGAATTTTGAAAGCCCAAAAATTAGGAAAAAAGAGGTCTTGAATTTCAATAAATGGGTAAGATATATAAGAAAATCTAAAAAGACAAGGAAGTTAATAGAGGCATTAGCAGATTTAAGGATAACATATCAAGTCATATCTATTCTCAAAACCTGTTAACAGAGAATATCTGTGTTTGCATATGCTCATTTACTTTAGTTGGGCGATTGGATGTCAACAGAATTATACTCCTTCCCATGTATATGGCCAATAACAGATATGGGCATTGCACTCTCATGCACATTAGAATTGAAAAAATAAACTATTTATAGCTTATACGCTAGGCCTATGATTAAAATAGGAAAAAAGGTGCCTTTAACTAGATTAGTGCATTTCATGGTTGGTCACCTGTAATTCCAAATATTTGATGCTCAATATGAACAATGCTTTATGAACAAGTTCCTAAAAAGTAGCATGTGCCTCACCCCAAGAATTGCCAAAAACAGCATGAGATGTAAACAACCAACCTATTGCAATTCCCTTGCTCAATTTTTCAATCTCAAAACAAGCAGTCAATGAATAATAGTGGAGTTTTTCCCTTGTAAGTGTTAGCACTTCTCAGAATGCCATACAATAGAAAAGAGTCCAGTATGGAATAGATGATGTTAATCTGGGTTATACATATCCCCTAACTAAAACATCCCTCATCTGTGTTGTGCTTATGATAATCAAGTACGCGGCCCTTAGCATCTATAGCAAAATGCACAATTAACATAATTTTCTTACTTCTTTGTAAAAGCAATTAGTTATTGCATATTAAAAACAAAAGAGGTAGTGACAGCAAAAATTAAAGAGCCAAAGGAATCCTTATTTTTCCTTAATTTTCAGTGAAAGAAATTCTAATCAATTAAAGGAGCTAATAATGACTTTACAAGTGCAATAAGTGAAACTGCAAAAGCACAGGATAAATGTATTAGCAACCTCTCACCATACAATCAAAATCAAGAAATAGAAAGCCAAATTAGATGGATGACATTAGCCCCTTCTTCCTCAATCACCATTACAGAATTAAGCTTAAAGTGGTCATTGATCATCACAAGGAGCAACCATAGCCAAGCACGCATACCCCCAACTCCACCAAAATATAACCACCATCAGCATAGTGGTAGCCCAAGTTATTCATACAATTTTGGCTTTTAACTTTCTAGAGCCATGAGACTCTTAGTAGTGCATCTCATGTAAAATGCATAAGAATTGCTCTCCATTCAAATAGCCTAATGAAAATGGAAGTACAAGATTGTCTTTCAAAAAGAGGCTTCCTAACTGTTGCAACAAGCATAAGAAACCTACACTCAAGGGAAAATGTGGTACAAGAGTCTTCTAACAATCAAGAGAAGGTCAGTACCAATACCACCCAGAACAACATAATTAATTTACAAATGCACGAGGAATAGCAGCAATAAAGGAATATATGGCCTGTTGTCCTCATACATATCTATAAGAAGAGAGAAATTGACTAGCCAAACAAGCACCTGGATTTTGTAAAAGATCATCCTTAAGGACACTGTTCCTCATCACAAGCCAGGAAAGAAATTGAGGGAAAAGACTGACGAGCCTAAAAAGGACCCAAGACAGACGAACTTACTCATTTAGAAACAGGGGTGAATCATAAGTGGCCCAAAGCTAGATAAAACAACTTCTAACCAGACAACATTCAACCCTATATCAACACCTATACCTCCAAGAAAAGCACATGAGGATTCTAAAGAAGTCCTCGCACCACCAGTCTCGACCTTCAAAAGGTTCCTGTTAAAATAAGATGCCTATTCTTCTACCCAGTCCATACTCCAAGCACAAGGCAACCCAGCGTCCTTGCCGACAGAATTGTTAATTTTATGAACATCACCCAACAGAGCGTACTAAGACCTCATTAACTTCAAAAACAGGTATAGGTCCCACTTTCCATACTACGCCTAACATCACATTTTATGCAGCTCCAGTAAACACTCCCTATCTCCTAAACCAAACATTTCCAGAGACCAAATCCTTATCATAAGTTCCATACATGACAAAATCCAGATGCCACAACAATCATATATCATTTCCCTGATGCACTATAAGTTGGACTCTTTAATCTCTCGAATACCCAGCCACTCCCTTCTCTCCTAAGGAATGGGCACATTCTCTCACTCAATGACTTTCTTCAATCATCACCATCACGTAAAAGGAGGTTCCATATGACTCCATGAGAAGGAACAAATATTAAAGTTTTTAAAAAAGGTAATGAAGTATACCAAGATGGAGGAAAGGACACATTCTACAGCTCATTTTATTTGTTAACCTGCGTGTCCTTTACCCAGTGAATACTGGAGTTACAGGTCGGATCTCATTTCCAACATGCACTTTTAGGACTGCTTTTTCAAAGAAATTTACGAGGTGAAATGCTTTGATAATGCTTAGGAATTCAGGCTTACTTCTTTACGTTCTTTACCTATATTAAATCATAACACATAAATCAGTTTTCTTCCGAGCCGTTGTCTAAGAAGTGTGCACCTTGTCAGCAATTTCGACTAGGATAGAGGATCAGTTTGACAGTCAAAAGATAATGAGCTACGAACATGAATATCATATATACATGCATAAACACATGACTAATGGAAAACTGGATGTTTATGAACAGAGTGCATCAGCTCATGACCATGCCAAACGTTAGATGACAGAGATAAGCAGTAGATGAGCTTGCATTGTACAGAAGTAAATGATACAAAGAAGCAAAAAGTGATTCAACCGAATAGTGAATCATATTAATAAATTATCATGTCAGATATTATAAAAAATAAGCAGAGATTTCATGTTACAAACCCAGGAAATGAATCAGTTTTGCAGCGCTTGATCTTGTTTGCAATTACCTAAAAATCATCAATGGAAAAATTTTTAAGTAGCAGAAAAAGAATAAATGAGAAGATTTATGAAGAACAGCAGGAAAGAATTAACGCTAAGTTTGGAAATCATAGTTCATCAACAAACACCTGTCATCTTCAGATTCTATAGTCTGTGAAATGACGCATCATTAACTAGTGCAATAAAAAGTAGCAATAAAAAATATACAAAATAAAATCAAGAACAATCTCTTCAACATTTATAGATCATTCATATGCATGTGATGATGATGGTATCATATTTTGATAGTATGACGTGTCACGGAGTATCATGAAATTGCCCTAGTGACAATATACTAATATACTGGTGATAATAAAAATTAAAATGCAGCTACAATAAAGTCAAAATCCTCACTCCTCACCTAAAAGGGTTTTTTTTTTTGATACTGTAACAACCTCCAAATGCATTTTCCATTTAAGCAGTAATATCCTAGAAAGCATGTTGGTATGACAAGCAATGTGATATATTATTAACATATTGTCTATGTGTTCTTTCATTCTTGTGAATTTACAAATGCATTGCTTTGTAGATGGGAATTTTTTTAATTCAAAAATATGCAAATATAAAAACAACAACATTCAACACAATGAAGCATAGTAACCAGGATCAATGTAGACCTAATATCAGCCTATAGTAAATGAAACTCCTACTCACTTCTTTTGGATCAAGGAGATTGATCCGAGACTGATCTGAAGGAGCAGACTTGGACATCTACAACCACTACCAAAAAATGGTCAGTAGGTGCAAGAAAACAAGCAATATACCATAACAGTGAAGAGAAATGACAAACTAAACTGGTCCTTCATTACCATTTTTCAGCCAATAAATTTGATCCCCATAAAGATGGGAATAGGGTTGGTGGTTATAGTTATGAAGACTTTACATATTATCAGCCTAGTTACCTCACTAGCTCATACTTCCACATAATATTGTAAGAAGATCCTTGACATTTAATCAAAACAAAATTTGCCCATACCTTAGAAAGACCATCTGTTAGGGACATCACTCGAGCCCCTGCAGGTGGAATAAGGGCTTCAGGAACCTAAATGATAAGATTGCTATCAGGAAAAAAGATATTAATTTGATTCGATGCTTCAAAACATTCAACAAGGGAAATAATCACCTTAAAAAGTGCACCACCTTTCCTGCAAACAGAATATAAACCGTAAGTCTTAGGGATCAAGGAAGAAATAATTATTACCTGAACTCTCAAATATTGGTGAAAACATAATCTTCCTACCCTCCCCTTTTCTTCCACTTCCTTCCCCCATAGAGAAAATTGACTCGCTCAGCCAGTTCACGAGTCAGTTCTAGATGCTGTTTCTGATCCTCACCAACAGGTACAAAATCAGACTGCATTACCATCATCATCGTGTTTGTTAGCAACTGTTACATTATAGGTTATGCACATAAGTTCAATTTGACTATGTTGCAAAGTTCCAGAAGGATTGAAATATCAATATTGGACTCAACCAAGAGAACTAGGTCTCAAAGACCTCAAAATTAATTCTCATTTCAGATTATATTGAATATCAAGTTCCAGTCAGCATGGAATGTCTCATTTTACCTGATACAGAAGAATATCTGAAGCCATTAGAACAGGATATGTCAGAAGTGCAACTCCCACATTTTCATCACCCTAAAAGCATGTAAAAATCCAAAATCAATGATTATGCATTAAAAGATGCAAATCCTAAGTTCTTCCTGCATCTGACAAAGCACCATATTTAAAATGAGCGGATTACGATACCACATCATAGCTCATAAGTTTAGACATCTGGAAGATCACTTCCAATATAAGCAACATATTCCTATATAAAAGCTTCAAAATTATAAAAGCTTCAAAATAAAAGGAAATAAAATATGTAGCTTTTCTTCAAAATAAAGAATAAAATAAGAAGAGATGAGATGTCGCATATCACAATGATATAATAATGGTCTTCAACAAAAGGTGACATAGACCTGTAGGAAACAAATCACATCATTTTTTTCAAGTTTATCTCCCACAAAAATCTAAACAAGGAAAAAAATAATTGGCACATCATTACCATTTCAAAAAACTTGTTTTAAAATGGATGTACAACAATTTTCAGCCTTTGTTCACCAACTTTTCTACTCCAATATTCTCAATCTCTATCTAAACTAGCATTGCAAGCTATACCACAATAAAGAACTCATGTACAGAGCATGCAACTTCATTTCTAGTCTCCAGACCCCGAAGATATTACTTTGATCATTGTTTGTTGAACTCCAAGTCCTTCACCTTGTACAAAGAGGAAGTTTTGGCTTCCTGACCATCAGTTCACTCATCATTCATGGACTCCCCTATACATACCATCTACTCCACCAAGCTATTCTTTGTTAAAGGTAGGAGCAATATGAATCACTTTGCTTCCACACTGAAACTAAAAGGTGAGTAGAGAGCATGTCTGCACTAGACATGTCACTGGAATTCTGTTTTCCATCCCTCCACTTACACCAACTTATGACAGTTCTGTCAGTCAATTAGGAGAATTTTTTCACTCTGCGAGACTGTTGTACTGAAAACTAGCTTAGAAATGTTAGTGAAACTAAAGAAGATTTTGCAAGACTATTATTGAAGATATTCTTCCACCAGTCCACTTGTTGACAGGCGTCTCCAAATCAACTAACAGTGGCTAGACCTGTTCCATTCACAATCAGTCACGAATCCAAGGAATACAACACCCATCCATCTCACTCAATTCTACCGATGTTTATATATAATAGGTATCCAAAATTGTAATCAAAATCCCACATCCTTTTGTCATAAACCATATACTTCCCATGACGACTGAAATATGACCAAAACAGATGCACCAATATGGATCTGTGCTTAAAGAGGGGCTCTAATAATCCTGACAGGACATGGGCTTTCCCCCTCTTGTGTCCTACACCATAAAATTAAAGCATATTGGATCCACTTCATAAACTCTCCCTCTCTTTTCTTAGATCATGGCAGAATACCACCTTTTCTCAGATCCTACCATCATCCCCTCCCCTTTATCATACAATGCTCCATGGCACCATCTTCCCCTTCAATAGCACCATGTCCCTGCCCCATTTGCATCTTTACTATGCAGTCCCAGCCTTCGGCCCCCTTCCACAGACCCTTATACTTCATCCTCACTCCATTGTCTCCCCACCTCCCCAGCAAAATCACCCCTTCCTCCCCTGCAATGTTCTCCATATTCACTCCCTCAGCCAGTACCCATGTCTTCCTCCACCACCTCCATTCCCCTCCGCACAAATATCAAAACCAATTAGCAGCTTAAAATAACAGAAGCAAATACATTGGTTGAGAGGCAGACAAGTTGACTGGTACATTATAGAGACAATCAAGTCATCGAGGAGATAAAATTTAACACCAAGAGCACCCATAAACCACGTAAGCTTTTGAACCTTTATTATTATTGAAGGATGGCCACAACAATTTGTCAAGGAACAACTCTCATGGAATGGCTTTCGCAAGCTCCTCGAATCGAGATCAACGAGCATCTGCAGGCATTAGCGATGATGAGGCCAGGATGGCATGGAGCTGTGAGAGGTAACTTGATTGGAAGGGGGGATGCAACATTATCAAGGGGGAAGGAAGACACAATTTGAGAAGTGTCTGTGAGTACAGGGTAGAGGGTGTATGATCTAAGAAATGAAGGAGTATGTGAAGGGGTTCCCTCATCTCACCACCACAAATATTATTTTCAAATGGTCTAATTCAATTAATCTTCAAACCTACTAATAGTATGTTGATCGTGGTGTAGCTTTATGAAACAAGTTTATGGTAGTGTCTCCTTCATCCAACTCCTTGCAAGCTTCTAGATGCACTGAACTTCCAAGTTTTTGACCATTCACAAAACCTAAGTCATCACTATTCACATATCCATTCTTATCATCATGCTCAATACACCTTTGTTTAGTGTTCTTGCCTTTGTTACACATTAATTGGATCCTTACCCAAATGTGGTAGAACATCCATAATGACATCATTCATCTATTCTAAACACTGACAATATCCACTACCAATTCCAGAAGAAAATAATGAATATAAATTATCATATTTGCAGTTTAAAGCAGCCCAAACTATATTTCACCTGAAAGTTTAGCAACAAAAAAACTATCAAAGAAAGTACTAGACAATCGGGTGTAGAAAGATTCAAATTATATTAGCTCTATCCCTAAAATTACAGTGCTCCTCCCTATCCTGAATAAAAGAACAAAAATGAAAAAGGCAAGTCGTTCCAAATACAACACCAATTAAACTTAAACAATTTCTTAAACAGGTCTTGTAATTAAGATAACTCTTTCAGACTCAAAGTTGCAACACTTTCAAGTATATCAAAGCACAAGAGTAATCTGACCTTGAATGCACAGTAACTGACTGACCCACAAAAGTCATCAGCCACTAGTCAATTCAGACCTAGACCATATAGTCTACAAAACAGGCCCCAAAGAATGACACTTAAAAGCATGCCTATCAGGGACTTGAGGTCCAGAACAAATAGAATGCCATAACATTTTGTTTTAGATGCTCCAAAGAGTAGCTAATGCATCACTAATACAAGCAACATTTGCACAATGGAGATAATTATAGTTCTGTTAATATGGCATGGAACAATCAATAATAGAATGAATAGGTTCATTAATCAATGAACAAGCAAGCATGAAAAGAAAAAAGTGATGGTGATGAAGCTGTCATACAGCAGCAACGCACCACCTTGAGAGATTTTTCTTTGAACTGGATCATCCTGTTCAGCCAACCAATTGGCGTGGCAGAACTCAGCAGCCACATTAGCTCCACATGGGCACGAACATGAGACTGCACAAACACAGAAGCCTGCAAATGCAGATGCAATTTAGTGTCATGCTGATAACATGAGACTTAAAAGTTATAGACAATGTAAATCAGGGGGAGAATATCATAGTTTTAGACCTTTGATGTGTCTACACCACATGCCAAATATAATGCAGCTGTCTTCTTTGTGTCTTTTGAAAGCTCTGAGGCATCGTAAGGTAAAGTGATCTGTATATTACAAATTCAGAATGTTAAAGAACATGAAAAACAACTAATATTTAAGAGAATTAAGCATGCAACAAGTGAACTAATATCATGCATGGCTGAGCAACACTTTCAGTAAAGTAGAAAAAGAGCAGCTGAATCTGAAGAAGCTTCATTAGCCGATTCTACATTTTAAAAAACTGTAATCTTGGCAGCCTAGGCACCTGCCACAGCAGGGCCACCTCACAGCCACCCAGCCACCTGCCTTGATGTTTTGCATCAATGTGAATTAGTACTAAATGTTTCCATGTTGTTATTTCCCACTGATTCACATAGTATTGTTTGCTATTTAATATATCATATTTTGGATTATGACTATGCTTCATGTTTCTCCTTATTTTCTTTAAATTTATTATTTTTGGGTTGCCTTGACCTCTAGGCACCTAGCTGGGCACCCAACCTAGCACCTAGGGACCATGCAGCCCCTTGGATATGGTTATACCACAATTGGAACTTGACATAAAGATGAAAGGCAAGTGGTAAGTGCAGCTAAAAGTAAAATAATTGGCCTTCAAGGGTAGCACCGCTAGTTGTTCATTCATTTGGTGATAAAAAGGTAAAGGGCACAAGTAAATTTACCGCATGTAGGTCTACAATGAAGAAAAGAGTTTCATAAGTATCCTGCAAGATGAAAAGAAAGATCAAAATGATGAACATATCCGAAGGTAAAGATACAGATTGATTCTTCTTCTTCCATAAAGGAACAAAAAGATTTCAAACATCATTCTTTACATGAAGTTGAAGGCACAGTACAGAAATGATAGGAAACATTTAATAATTAAATATTGACCTTCAAATATCACCTGCTCTTTTATTCTTGCTTCAACCTTGCAAGAGCAGAACTTTTAATCGCTACATCATGCAGCAATAATTTGCCAGTATAATTAAGCAAGCATACAGACTAGTCTCAGACTAAATCATGCATGCACACACATATACATGTTATATAATCATATTAATGTATCAAGTAGGTCCAATAAGTGAAATGTGAAATACATGAGATTAAGAAAGGAAAAAAAAAAAGAAAAAGCAAGCTATCAAGCCTTGGTGTTAAGCAATTATGAAGACAACATAAAGATTATAAACCTGCTAGAAGAGATGTAAAAAAGATAAATACATAAGCTATACCATGGTTCAATTGACTCTGCACAATTGTCAATAATTGCTTGCAAAATATGTGATATATGATTATACTATTGAGAAAAAGCCCAATGACCTGAAGTGAAATCCAATTTTTGATGGCACCAAGGTAATTTCCAAGGTGTACCGATCCTGTTGGCTGGACCCCAGAAACAACTCTTTTCCTGAAAGTTGATTGTTGAAAAATATGCAGTTAATTAAAGAAAGCAACCATTCAGATAATATATACAATGTACAAAAAGAGAAATTCCTTTAGGATCACGTAAGATAAATGAAACATCAAGAAACAAATAAAACGAAACAGAAAAGGGAACCAACAAGAAGCTAATAGTAAAACGGGCCAAGAGCATGAAATAGATAGCGAGAAGTAATGTTGAGTGACTGCCAAGATGGAGAGAGTCAAAACTTAAAGCAGAAGCCAGAAAGAGCGCGACTTATCAGTCTGGGCTCTACAGCACAAGAGATAGCTATCTCAGGCAAAGAGACGAGCATCTTATGTGCGTAACGTGGCTGCTATGCATTTACAAATTTCAAGAAACTCAAGATCCACTACACGGTCGATTTTAACCCAGTCTTTTTTTTTAACCGGGAGTCATGTTCCCTAGTCAGCAAGCACTAATAACCGTGGACTCGTTCACCTGAACACAAGAGCCTCTATATCTAAAATTAATGGGAAATTCCAAGATTCCCACATTGATTGCTCCAAGACCATAACCCCCTCAGGAAACAGGATCTCTATGATCCAGTGCAAACCAAGCACACAAGCATAAATTCTTTGATGAGAATATTCATAAAAACATTCCAATCATGCGAAATAAAAGGAAGGAGGATGCTATTTATTTTACTGTTTTATCAGGAACCTTGTATACGACGGAAAACAAAGAAGAAAATAGCTTACTTCACAGGGCTGGATGAGCTCACGGAGCCCTCGGCTTCGGGCGCCGAAACGGTGCAGTTGCATCGGAAATTGGTGCCGGTGTGGAGAGGGAGACGAGACGGGGTGGTTCCTCCCGTTCGTACGAAGTGGCTCGACTGGTTGCGACCATGGCAACTGCTCTTGTTGAACAAGAAGAGAAATAGATAGATTTAGAAAAAGACGAGCGAGTGCGGGAAAGAAGAAGGTAGAAGTAGCATTGGTAAAGAACAGAGATTTTTGGGTAACGGACACGATCGAAGAGCAGAGGCGAGGAGATTTTTGGTTGGAGAGGAGGAGGAGGTGGGAGAGAAGGGCGCGACCCATCGCCCTTTCCGTTTCTTTTATCTTCTCCTCGTTTATCTTGGCCAGGCCTCTGAGCCCCCCCTGAAGCGGATGGAGACGGAGGCGAGGATTTAAGATTATGGACTTTTGCTTGGGCACGCCTTCAGGCCGTCCGAGAGGCCGTAAATTAACGGCGACAACCGGCTTGGGAATGACCGTTGATAAATTTCAAATGGCAAATTTGGTGAAGCCAATGGCCGTCGAACCACACTGGTCACCTCTTAACCTTCTTTGGTCTCTATGATTCTAAATGTTAAAATGGCTAAAATATCATGACATATCCACAATTTATAATGTCAAGATTTAAAAAAAGAATGAAGATTAACATTCTGTAGTCTCAAGTTAAACTTTTTGTTGCTTTTTTTTTTTTTTGGCTAAAGAAAAGGGGAAGGGGGAGGAAGGGACAAGCCCACCCCGGCGTAGCAACTCCCACTGGGCCCCCGCTCCGTCAGGAGAATGTTCGATGTGGGCAAAAATGGCCGTGTGTTGGGCACCCCGACTGGTTTTACTCATATTCTCCCCACCTGTGAGCCTGGCTCAGCTACCTCTCTGGGCTCTGGCTCGAGTCCCACGTACGAGTACGTCACACATGGCACCACCCCGGCTAGCGACTCGAACTTGGGACCATGAGGATAGAAATTCCGCCCAGTACCACTAGGCTACCACCTTGGTGGCCTTTTTGTTGCTTATGAGGAGAACAAATTTGTGTAGCACAAGCACAGTTTGATAAAATATGACTTAGCTAGGCTAGGCATTGAAAAATATAAATTGATCATCACAGAAGTTATAGAAGAATGTCTTTGCATAGTATTCTGAGAGGATGGAAATGTCCAGGCACTGAAGTGCAGTTATTTGTTTAGCAAATTAGTTATTGAGTATTGGTTATTGGGCATTGAAATTGTTCTCGGAAGGAATGATCCAATGCTCAGCCCAATGTCCAAGGCCCAAGCAAGGGCCATGGTTAGGCCAGAAAAGTAGGCCGGAACGCGGACCCTGTTCCCTTGGATTGTGACGATTGTCCACCGGTGACATCGGCGATTCCGCGGCCTAGTCGCGTCAATTGGTGTGGATGCAGGAGGGGGAAGTGGGGCAGCAAGCAGCCAAGAACGGCAAAGGTGCTCGCGATCCAGAGGTCAAGGTCGCTCAGACGAGGACGGACACCATTAGGGAACTGTTGGTGGCCGCACTCGCCTTCGCCGCCACAGATGGAGCCGGGGGCTCTCAGAGGCGTCGGAATCTGGGGGAAGTGGCGGACGATCCAGTTCTATTGGATCTTTATATTCCCTGGCTCAACAAGCAAACGGCCCGTTAGATCTAGTTTGGCTGTGCTTTGAAATGTGAAAATACGTGAAATATAGGTTACGTGAGTTTCAGGAAAAGGCTGTGCATTGTATTTGTTACAGAATCCGAACAGAAGACTTGGACAATTGTCAAAAGAAAAGGAATACGCCAAGTTAGAGCATACTTGATCAGATGCAGAAAAGCTTAGGGCAATGTCTTCTTATTTGAGATTGAAACAGCTGCTCAGCTACCAACGGCCAGCTAAAGCATGGATCTGGAAATCAGAGACACCAGAATGGGTTCGGTTTTTATAGAGTTCAGCGAGAATTTTTTTCAGATACTTTCAGGGACAAGGTTTTAAAAAAACACCCGCTCTTACGTGCTCATGCAGATGAAGTCTGGTAAGTTTCTGAATAGAAATGCTATGCGGCCCATGTTCGCAATTCTCTCTTTCAGGAATTGATGTGATACTTTTTACCCAAACAAAGAAAAGATTATTTTCATAAACACCACATTGCCATGTCGGTCATTTTATTCACACAGATTGACCCAGGAAAACTTTTTTTTTTGAAGGGCGGGAACTTACCAGAAAACCAGAAGTCCTTCGGAGGTGTATCATACAAACAATGCTTCCAAGAGCACTATAACTGCATTCCAAGTGATTATAAACAGGAATCTAATTGGCCACAACTGCAACTGCTGGTGGAACCTGTCCATCCCCAGTTTTTTGCTCAGAACATTTCCATTTCTGCAAGGCAATGTATCCTCCAGAAAATAGGGTGGAACTTACAGAAAAGCATATAACAACAACAATATTTGGATTTACCGGTCCGGATCAAAAAATGTATAGCATCTTCAGAAAAGTTTAAACCTAAAAAGCTGTAAAAGGTTACTCAAAATAAACTAACATTGCGAAGTGGAGTTCGAATTCTGCTAATCCACTGCTCCCTTAAGACACTCGACTCAAACCAAACTCAAATTCCAAAACTACCAGAACAAAGGGCTTCTCAAAATTAAATTCTGGGAAGTCACAAGCCTAAGAAGGCAATACAATAAAACCAAATGAAGAATCCATTCACTTCTTCCTCCCAGCCTTCGCAGCATCTCCAGCCTTGGTCTGAAACAACAAAAGCAATCAGCACCTTAGAGAGAGAGAGATTTAGTCAGCAGCTTAGAGACTTGGATTACAGGCACAAAAAAGGCCAGCATATGCTGGAGGATACAATTCAATGAGGTATTCCTTACAACCAACTTGCATGAGAAGCACCCTTTAAGGTGTCAGATTGAGAAACCTAAAAGTTAGATATGAATTGTTAGGATTGTAACAGTAGTGCCCCCTCTTACTTAAAACAAAAGTAATAGGAGCTCCTCAAGGAAGTCTTATCATGCAATGCACCTCACAGTTATTTGGAAACCTCCACACCATCTAGTTTAAATTGGAAAGCAACCATCTAATTGAGAGCCGCATGTCACATAGAACAATTGTAAGACTAAAAAAATCTTTTCATATGAAGAAAAGATTATAAAATAATAAAACAAGTGTGTCCTGCCTCACCTTCTTGACACCACGGATTTTCTTTGCCCTGTTTTTCCTTTCCTTCATTTGCTTCCTGGACTTCTCAACCTTTGTGGCGAGCCCATTCTACCAAAACATTATCATTTCCAAATTAGCATCAGAAGCATTTTTCTTAAAGTACATCAATCTTAAAATGCACATATAAAACATTTTTCTTAAAGTGGCATACAAGAAAATAACCTTCAATATATCAACTTCTTATACAGGCAGTTACCAGTGAGGGAATAGAAGGGAACTCAGTTTGCCATTAACAATTAAATTCAACACCATAAACCCTATATACTTACAAAGCACACGAATGAGCAACAGAACTAGGCAAGTACTAGTGAAATGATAACCAAGGTATGAAAAACACGACCAGATCATTCACATCATTTGCACAACTAACATGTCAGCAATTACTTAATTGACCTGACAAAATTTTTCTGATCAGACATGGTCTCATATTAAGTTAATAACTTTCAAATTAATCATCACACCAACTATAACTTGTAGATTTACATAGAACATACATCTTATCCATAGTCACCAAAAGATAAACTATCAACTTTGAAATTCATGCCCAAGGATTTTTCTAAGTTACAAACGGATAAGGAACTATACATGAAAAGTGAGATCTACAAGATTTTCTCATAACTTATCAATGCAAATCTTAGTCCCCAAATGATAGCCAGCACAAACATTAAACTAAAAACATAAACTGATACTAGCAACCTACACAAATAGCTAGCATAATAACAAGCAATGCAGAAGCCAAGTCTTCATATGGCTAATATAATTTGTCACGTGAAACAATTTTCTGTAGAAAGGCTTGGGGATCAATGGTATTCCCATCTTACTTTATGAGAATTAAGGGCTCGTTTGGTTCGCGGGAAAAGAAGGGGGGAAAGTGTGGTCAACGGGAAAGTAATGAGATGCCTCTTGTTTGGTTGGAGTTTTCAAAGGAGAGAGAAGGGAAAGTTGTATTCCCATGGGAATGTGATTCCCATATTTCATGGGAAAGTCTTTCCCATGAGAAACATGGGAAAGTTACTTTCCCATGAGGCGGGAATCACTCTATTTTTATTTTTTTCCAAAACGTCCCTTCAGCATTAAAGAAGCATTAAAGAGGCATTAAAAAACTAATTTTTATTAAGGGCATAATAGGAATTATATATAACTTTCCTAGGAAAGTGGATGGCCAACCAAACATAAGCACCTTGGAAATTTGTCACTTTTCCATGGTCAACCAAACATGCCAAAAGTACTTTCCTAGGCATCCTCTTCCTAGGAATTTGTTTCCCAGGAATCATATTCCTAGGAAGGAAAATGCTTCCCACGAACCAAACGAGCCCTAAGAGGTTAGTCAAGACAGAAAAGACAACAAAGTTTCAGCACCCCAATGATGAAAGCACAAAGACTTGACAATCTCGAAGAATAGTAATATCAGATAAGAAAAAAGTAGGACTTTCTTACTACTTTGCATGTGTCAATCTCAAAGAAGAGTAATATCAAATAAGAAAAGCACAAGAATAGAGGAAATATTGAAGAGGACAGGAATGATGTTTCTATGAATCATTTTAGCACCATAAGTGAACACATTTTAGTTGACTCTGCATGTCAAAATTTCAACTTTATAACACCTTGGAATGAAGTTGTTTGTATTCCTTCTCCTGCTATTTGGGTTTACATGTCTTCCTTGGCATTCCCCTTGTCAGAACCATAAAAAGATAACAGGAACAAAAATAATCAAAGTCTGCATAAATAATTTCACTGAATGCAGCGAATTTATTTGATTTTAATTAACTCACATCTGTGCAAAGCCATAGATATGCCCATTCCAGCATAGAATTTCTTTCAGAAACCACAATATTAAATAAATCATGGCAACAGTGAACTCCTTTGATAATATCAACAGTGAACTCCATATCCAAATGGACTATAAAACAGAATAGCCCGTCACCTCACTAATAAGGACAAAAGTAACTCAAGAAATCAATGTGATTACAGTAACAGTTACCATTAAAGAGTAAGTATGCGTTAATACATTAGTAGGGACATACCTGAATATGCAAAAATAGTACCAAATGCAGGCGAAGTAGCACGTTGAAAACAATGCTTTTGCCAAAACAATGATATATTTATAAACATTCCGGACATTCCAACTATAAACAAACAGACAATTACATGCCAAAAATTTGTCGCCAATCATGTCAGCAATAAAGAAAAAGCACTGAAAATAGCTCAAAAGAAAAATAGAAAAACAATGGAAAATAGCAGCAACGAAATTACATTCATGAATAAAGACACACCAAAAAACAAAAATACCGACACATAAGCAGAAGTAACTATCAGATAAAAATAGAAGAGTCAATTGGATGTGAATCAAATTGCAACAACGATCAGTAGCACATAGAGATAATATTTCCTTTAGTAATAGAACAAACATAAGTCTGAAAATATGAAGTCATCAATTTACGCCAGTAAGATTCAACTACAAATACAGATCACTCAATCACAGATCCAGATATCGACCAAGATTTAATCGAACATATCAATATGGACTCAAAAACTTTCCTGCCATACTTCTATAATAGAAAACAACGCACAAATCCTTATAAACAAACATAACAATATGTAAACAAACTACAGCAAGTAAGAAGAGATTGAGATGGCTGCTTACCCTAATGAGCCGATACTTCGGCTCATACTTCTTGGCGCTCTCCACCGAGTCATAAATTAGCCCAAAGCCGGTAGATTTCCCTCCTCCAAAGTGAGTCCGGAACTTAAAAGCAAAGATCGCGTTGGGATCCTTCACCTCGTAAAGCTTCGCCAACTTCTCCTTCAATTCCGCCTTCAAAAAAGTCAACGGATAAAATGAAAAGCTCTCCAATAAAAGCGATTTAACTCCGAATGACCCCGGATTTATATCAAATGGGAGGGGGGGGGGGGGGGGGGGAACAGAAATGGAGAAAAATTGTACCTTGGAGACATTTGCTCTTCCAGGATGAAGGACATCGATCACCTGCGAGCAAGTAAACCAGTCGGAAGTAAGTTTTTCGACATATCAGACAAGAAGGCACGAAGACATATAGGGTTTCTGGGCTCACGAATTGCTTCCGCGAGAGAAGACGATTGGTCATGAACTTCCGAGTCCTGATTGTCACCGCCTTCTCCGCCATTGTTTCTTCTTCTTCGCTCCGACGACGAGATCGAGCGATCAACCGGCGGGAGGCCGCACTACAGCAGCGAGAAGAAGCGAACCCAGCGAAACCCTAGCTATGGAGTCGAGGAATGGAAATTAATACGTTCGAACTAAGCTTAGATTGGAGCATCGCTTAGATTGGGCTTACTTTACGGCCTTCAGGATTTGCCCATCTATGGGCTTGAAATGAACCAAGTCACCAAGCTCCTTATGAACAGCTCGGGCTAAGCTTGATAACTGGTTCGATCAAGCTCCTGCGGTTAAAATGGAGCCAAGCTCGAACATTTAAGGCTTGCAGAATTGAATAGAAGTTTTGGGCTCAGCACGGTATTAAGTCTGTTCAAAATCGTTCTACCATCAACCATATATGCATCGGTTAGTCTGATCATGTATTGGACAAATCAATCAGTTACTATTGGACATGCATATCAAATGGGTCAAATGTTACAAGTGCAGCTGGTATAGCAACGTTGCTTGCACCAAGAACTCTATGATTATTAGTCCTTTGTTCCGAATAATTATGATTAGATTTGTTTTTCATTCATAAGATGAAATTGAAGGGTCATGGTATATGATAAGAAAATGCTAAATACATTTGTTGTTTGAATTGTCAAGGTAACCAAACCATTTGCTTGCAGACAATTGACTGAAAGCTCTAACAAATTCTTGATGACATATTCTTTATGAGCTTTTGCTATGCTGAGAGCCCTTTTTTTCTTGTGAAGTATATAGTGTTGCACAAGTGTCATTAGTTTGTAGCTCTTCTGTGATAAAATCAAGTACTATCACTCTTAGATTGTATTTGCAATTCTCTGTGATGCAGAATTCTCAGTGCCTTTAGGAGATCTTGTAAATGCCAATGCCAGTGCATTTTTCTATGATACAGATTTAATTCTACATTTGTATGTGACATGGCCTTTCTGTTGGGGTGGAAAACTCTTTGCCATTCTCGCATCCCTTTGCAGATGCAATGGAAAAATAGTAACTGAAAGATGAGTTCAAGCTCATCTCGTCAACACAGTTGTGGAACATTCTCTTCCCCGAGTTTAATTAATCACGAGACCATGCTTAACATGTCTGAGGAAGCTATCGGTTTTAGCACAAATGAAACAGATCCCACACATGTTGAGACACCCACAAATAAATGCTATTTCTGATGGACCTAACTAGATCTGGGACGTATTTCGATGACAAAAATCTGTTAATATTTCTCCGTTCCGTCATGAAATTTCAATTCAAAACTTTTGTTCGCTCGGGAATTCCCCTTCTAGGAAATGCTCGTGCTCGGAGTCTGTTTCGTTTGCTATGTTAGACTATCACATTAGAGTATGAATCATATCTAGAACTTTGTATTTTCTTGTTCGAATAATTTCTCTACGTGCTTCAAGTTCTAGTTCTTGAAGATGCCTATTCTTGTTAGATTTGAATTACGGCAAATTAAGTAGTCCATTGGGTGATTCAACTTTTGTAACACCCAGTCTAGTTAATAAGAAAAAAAAAAGAAGAAGAAAGCTATGTTCGACTTGGAGTAAGAGATGGGCTCTTTTTCCATCCCAATTTCCTACGGGAGGTAGGAAACCTAGTCTCCAACGGTTATTTAAAAATCCTCACAGCTTCTTTCGCCTCACCTTTGATAGATTTTGCTAATCACCGTTAGACCCCAGCCGGTTCTGTTGTCGTTCTTCTCTTGAGAAGGATTTTCAAAATTATTTGGACTGAGTTTACTCTCGTTCAGAGAAAATGTAACTCTTTATCTAAATTTAGCAATAAATTATAAATATTTTTTAAATCAAAATATTCTTGACTTATGAACTCATTGCAAACTATTTTATTATTAGATATACATCTATTTCTGAAATATTATATGATTCTCATATTGATTTCAATATAGATTATGCTCAATCGATCTCGTTGTTGTATGATTTTATGTATCTTATGATTTGGAGTACTGAATATGCTTTTAAGAAAAAAAATTTTGATTCGAAACAGATTTAGACACGCGGCCAGACTATGTTGTGATGCTCTGCAAGTGGGGTTGTACGTTACCTCTTCGATACCCTGCCAGTGAAAGCTATATGTTGGCACTTTAATACCCTACTAGTGGGAATATTATATTGGCATTTTAACACCCTGCAAGTGAGTGTGGTATATTGGCACTTTGATACCCTGCCATTGGGAGTTATAGGGTGGCACTTTGACGTGGGCATAGTTCTTGGCTGTCAAACTAAACTCGATGTTTCGAAGAAATTGATTTATCAACGAAATTTAGATTTTGAATTGAGTTGATAGTGTTTAGATTTGCTATTAAATAAATGTACTTTGCATACTTATTTTCAACATATTATTATTTTATTTATTGCTTGATTTATTTAGCTAAAGTGTTCATTGCCTAGTAGGTTGTCTAGCCCATTATACGATTTCATATTATTTTTAACATTCTTATTTATACTAGATTTTTGTTAGAGTTGATGTAAATTTTTTTGAATTTTTTTTGGTTCTGTGAGACATTAAAATTTAATTCTAGTTAATTAAATTAAGGTTTGAATATTGATTATTTAACTTTATTCTATTGCTTGTTTATGATATCATAATGAGATGTCATGCATGCTTGTGGGAGAGTTTCCTATGAGTATATGGCGGTTGCCACGACCACAGCTTGTGATTTCAGGTCGGAGGCGTGGCAAATTTAATGAACATAATATAAATTTTTGACATTTAGTATAATCAATCCAAAAAATAGATCTACTTAATCAAAGTCAAAAGTTCCTTAGGTAAAATGACTGCGGTCTAGAATAACAATTTACTTCGGCTCCACTCAGTGGCGAAGCAAACAGCTTGCATCGGAATAGACATGTCAAGCTGAAATCCATGTTCTAGCAATAACTTCAAGACCCTGAAGTGCATTCCGTGATGGGGCCAAATAAAGCACGAGAGTCGTTCCCTTCATGGAGCAAGAATGGATCACCGAGAGCGACGCAGGTGGCTATTCCATTGAAAAGAAGAGCAATGCGAGAGAACGCAACTAATGTACCAACATTTTCCGTGGCTGTCCTGCGGACCAACGAATGAATCACCGCAAGGAGGTTGGGTGCTTAGTTTGGGCCCTGAATAATTGTGTATTATTATTATTATTATTATTAGGTACAATGGCAGTTCACACTAATCTCGCATGAACATTGCCTACAGAATCAAAAGCCATAACGCTACACAATAGCGGAGGAACAGGTACATCTGGGGTCCAGAGAAACTTTCCAGAGTGATGAGCAGCAATGGAGGCGACCCAGTCAGCAGCTCTTTTTGCCTTTCGGAACACATGCACATCCTGGAAAACGTTGCACTCCAGCAGTAAGCGCCGGACGTCCTCAACAATCGGATGGTCGGTGACTCCCGACCGCTTCTGTAGAATCCTTTCAACCACCTCCACCGAGTCCCCCTCTAGATTGATGTATTGGTCCTTCAGAACTTGCCTTGCATAGGAAACACCCTCCCATGCGACCTTGAGTTCCACCCACAAATCAGATGACTCGAAGGTGCACCACCCTCCCGCCGCAATCGGCCTAGACTTGCAGTCCCTAATAACAAAGGCAACCAGCGCCTCCACCATCGAACCAACTACCATCAGGGCTCCCAGGATGTGATCACATATCTAGACACTAAAGCGGAGGAGAAGACCCAGGTGTCCCTAATTTGGGAATTCAAAGGTTCTTAGCTCCCCACTTGATAACGGGTTCGGGTAGTGTCTTTCGCGCGACGGTCGGATTTCGCTTCCCACAGCTATCAAAGCCCCTTCCGCCATCTACCTGCACAGATCTTGGAACAACCATTGCACGATTCCATGGTGGATTTGCGCCAGGGAGGTGAATCCTTCTTTCGCGCAAGAGATACAACCCCGTCCTCTTGGTAACAGGCCATTAAATTTTTTTTAAAAAAATCTGTTAGAATTACCTGCGGAGAGACAAGCAAAATTCTATGCCCACGGTGGCCAAATTGACCACTTTCCTGCCCTATAATTTAAGGCTTCTTTGGATAATTAGACTGAAAATTTTATTGAATTCATGGATTGAGCCAATATAACTAGTAAAATTTAAGATTATATTCATAAATACCAAAAAATAACTTTAGAGTAGGTCGCCCCGAATCTCATAGGAAAAAAAAATATGCTGAGGTTTTTTTTTCTTCATATGGAATTTGAACAGCGGACCTTTTTTTTTCAATTCGAGCAGCAAGTCTTTTGTAATTTTTCTGTATAAACAACTCAGCATTTGTGCTTGGTTTTTTGCATGTTGTACTGTATAGTCTGTATGCTTGAAATAAAGAACAAAAAAAGAGAAGTAGCACATTTTTTGGGCGACATTCGACTTCTTATGCAAGTTGAAATTGAACCTGAAACCACCAGGCCAAAGGTTATGTTAGCCAGATAGACGATGACTCTTGAGCCGTAATGGTCATAAGAACACTACTTTCATCTATCATCCGACGATCTCACAAGGTCATTTTATTAAAGCTAGAACAGGCTTGAAAGTTTCTGGCCCGCCAATGTATAGAAAGAACTTCTTTGCGTACCCAGCTAGTACCCATAATGGGCGCCAAACCAAATTTTATGCACCATATTGCTGGTTTTAGTTTTGATGGCCATTTTACCTGTAGTGCTTCAGCAAAAATCTAATCTATTTATAGGATATGTTTGAATATATAAAATATAATTTATATATAGAAGATCAGGCATATTGGATTTTTTTAAAAAAAAATAAATGGAGGCTAGGTCATAGTCCCACATCGGGTAAGAAAAGAGATCCTAATTGATTTATTGATTTAGCAGACTGGCCCTGGTTAGTTTGAGATCAAAGACATCATATTCAGATCCAAAGACAAACGCCTGGAGATCAAATAACAAAGTCAAGAAAATGAGATCCAAAAGACACAAATGCCCCAGAATATGAAATCAAATTCCAAAGACACAAATTCAGGAGGATGAGATGCAAGTGCCCAGGAAAAAGACTTGCAAAAGTGCCCAGCAAAAAGGAGGAGACGCTTTTAAGTTAAAAAAAAAAAAAGAAGGGAGGAGACGCAGAGATGAAAACAAATTCCAAAGACACAAATGCTGGAGGATGAGATGCAGAGATTGAGGAGGAGGAGATGCAAATGCACGCCTACACAATCCCTATTTAATCCCGATCCCAGGAGGAGTTTCCTCGCCCACCCCATCCCTCACAGCCTATCCCTTGCCACTAATACTTCAATTGTGTCTCTCCGGACCAACCTTGGTGCCTGCCGAATCCAAGTCCCTCATGAAGTGCATCATGTGGGTTACACTGGCGGTCTCATACTTGACCTTTGCCCTCGGAACCGTTCAACTCAATGGCTTGATCACCAAGTTCTACAATCTCTATGCACATGGTGTGCCTTTTCAATAAATAAGAGCATATAATATGCACCATTATATCCTCCAACATGCTCTCGTGGTGTTTTTTTCTATATTACTGTTCTCTCTGTCTCCGCACCATCGTTTGTATTAGTTCTATTTTGAATTGATCACTATAATCGAGCTTGTGTCTACTGTTGGATATTATGTAAATTTTTTTTATCTAATTTGCTCTTATATAGCTGCTTTGATTCGGGCATCATGGTGCAAAATGAAAAATATTATCAAAAATATATTTATTAAATAATTTAGTTCATGCTTTTTTTGTCCTCATTGGATCCATCGGGATCATCAGTCAACTTTTTCAGATAATATGAAACTTTTTATTTTCAGCATATTATTATTTTATTTTATTGCTTGATTTATTTAGCTAAAGTATTCATTTACCTACTAGACTGTCTACCTAATTATATGATTTTTTATTATTTTTATAAATTCAAAAACTAGCTTGACTCGGAGATTTATTATGAGAGAGTGATTAGGAATAAGATTTTAACATCTTTATTTATACTAAATTTTTGTTAGAGTTGACGTTAATTTTTTAAAATTTTGTTGGTTCTATGAGACATTAACATTTAATTCTAATTAATTAAATTAAATTTTGAATATTAATTATTTAAATTTATTCCATTGCTTGTTTATGATATCATGATGAGATGTTACGCATGTTTGTGGAAAAGTTTTCTATGATCCACTTCCAAATCAAAGTTCCTTAGGTAAAATCGCTGCGTTCTAGAGTAACAATTTACTTCGCCTCCACTGAGTAGCGATGCAAACTGCTTGCATCGGAATAGACATGTCAAGCTGAAATCCATGTTCTAACAATTAACTTCAAGACCCTGAAGTGCATTCCGTGATGGGGCCAAATAAAGCACGAGAGTCGTTCCCTTCATGGAGCAAGCATGGATCACCCAGGTGGCCGTGGCTATTCCACTAAAAAGAAGAGCAAAGCTAGAGAACGCAACTAATGTACCAACAAATTCCGTGGCTGTCCTGCAGAACCACGAACGAACGAATCACCGCAAGTGGGTTGGGTGCTTAGTTTGGGCCCCGAATAATTCGTGTATTCAAAGGTTCTTAGCTCCCCACTTGATAACGGGTTCGGGTTGTCTTTCGCACGACGGTCGGATTTCGCTTCCCACAGCTATCAAAGCATTCCGAGCCCTTTCCGCCATCTACCTGCACAGATATGAAACAACCCATTGCACGATCCGATGGTGGATTCGCGCCAGGGGAGGTGAATCCTTTCTCGCGACAGTTACAACCCCGTCCTCTTGGTAACGGGCCATTAATTTTTTTTCCAAAAAAGCTGTTAGAATTACTCGCGGAGGGACGAGCAAATTCTATGCCCACGAGTGCCCAAATTGACCGCTTTCCTAACCTATAATTTAAGGCTTCTTTAGATAATTAGACTGAAAATTTTATTGCATTTATGGATTAAACGAATACAACTAGTAAAATCTAAAGATTATATTCATAAATATCTAAAAACAATTTTAGAATAGACTGGCCTGAATTTCATAGAGAGAAAAAATCTCAGCAGATTTTTTCTTTCTTTCTATAGAATTCAAATTGTGGATTTTTTTTTTCTTTTTACGAGATTCGAGCGGCAAGTCTTTTGTAAATTTTTCTGTATAAACAACTCAGCATTTGTGCTTGATTTTTTGCATTCTGTACTAGGGGTGCAATTGGGTCAGATCAGGTCAGATCTAGAATGACCTCGATCCGATCCGATTTTTTGTTCGGATTTTAATTTTAGATCAAGACCCGACCTAATTGAAAATCACGTCCAGTTGGACATAATTATAATTTTTAACCCAACGGGCCATTTGAGCCGAGTCCATATATAATCCAGATCCGACCCAAAAAATTTAGGTCCAGGTCGGGTCTGAATCGAGGGCGCGTTTGGGTCCGGGTCCCCTCTCCCTCATGGCCAGCCCCGATCTCCGACAGTCACACCGCACTCGATTCGAGATCTTTTTAACTTATTAATCTTTTCACAAGTAATTCCAATTTCAAATGTTTTGATGAACCTGTCCCTTTTTTTTATTCCAGTCTCAGAGTAGAAATTAAGTCGCCCTCTGTATTTATCAGGGATCCAAAAGAAACCCTCTTCCCCATATTCTCTGATCTCACAGCCTTCCGCCCTCTTTCCCTTTCTGATAATTTCCGTCCAAGAAAAACCACCCGCTAGAAATTGGTCGAATGGCGAGAGTTGTTCTCTTCTTATTATCCCTCCTCCTATTCTTCCCGTCGGGATGGGCCGGGGGTGTGACTCGTCCTCTCCGCCGCCGCCGGCGTGCGGAAGAAGGTGTCGGGTGGTGGCGAAAGGACGAAGAGGGGCCGGTGGCGACCACGACGGGGGAGTTGTGGTGCGTGGCGAAGAACAATGCGGAGGACGCGGCGCTGCAGGCGGCGCTGGACTGGGCGTGAAGGGCCGGCCGGGGCGGATTGTCAGCCCATCCAGGAGGGCGGGGCATGCTACGAGCCGCAAGACATCCAGTCCCACGCCTCCTTCGCCTTCAACGACTATTTCATCCACAACGGCTTCTCGTCTTCCTCCTGCAACTTCTCCTGCACCGCCGCCCTCTCCTCCCTCAACCCCAGCCCGTACTTCTCTTCTCATCACACTAGTCACTTTTATCACTTCTAATCATAAAATAATAGGCACTTCTAATCATAAAATAATAGGCACGGTGCAAATATATGCCGTACCTTTTGTGGCTGAGGGCACGAAGGATTTTTCATAGATATAAACTGGTTTTGCTTTAGGTTAGCTTAGTTTAATCCCTCATAAAAGGTATTCCCGTTACTACATGCCTAAATGGGTAATTCGACTCGGGCCGTTGGATAAATGATCCAAACTTGACCCCAAAAAAGAGGTCAGATTGGATCCTAAGTCAGGTTGAAATCCAGTAAACTCAGATCCAACTCGAAAAATAAAACCGATTCAGCCCTGCAATCCTCCAATTCGGATCGGGTATGTGGGTCAGATTGGATTACGAGTCAACCTGACCCATTTATAGCCTTATATTGTATTGTATGCTTGAAACAAGAATAAAAAAAAAGTAGCAGCATTTTTTTTGGACGACATTCTGCTTCGTATGCAAGTTGAAATAGAAACTGGAACCACCATGCTAAAGATTATGTTAGCCTGATAGACGATGACTCTCGAGCCAGCTGCTTGAGCCGTGATGATCATAAGAACACTACTTTCATCTATCATCCGGCGGTCTCACAAGGTCATTTTGTTAAAGCCAGAATGAGCTTGAAATTCCCTGGCCAGCCAATGTATAGAAAGAACTCCTTTGCGTACCCAGCCACCACCCATAATGGGCGCCAAACCTAATTTATGCACCATATTTGCTAGTTTTAGTCTTGATGGTCATTTTACCTGTAGTGCTTCAGCAAAAATCTGATCTATTTATAGGATCTGTTAGAATATATGAAACACCATTTTTATATAAAAGTAACACAAATGCAGATCCCACAACTTGACCCTGAGTCCCTTCCGCACAAATGCTTTACCAAGTAACACAAATGCAGATGCTTTATCAAACCCAAGATCCCTGAGACCCTTCCGCACCCTTCAGAACTTGGAAAGTAAGACAAATGCAGATGCTTTATCAAGATCTCGAGTGGCAGAATATGACCAGACCCAGAAAAAACTCAAGAATCAAGATGCTTGAAAAGTAACACAAATTATCAACCTGAGTCCCTTCCGCACCCTTCAGAACTTGGAAAGTAACACAAATGCAGGTGCTTATGCAGATGCTTTATCAAACTCAAGATGCTTGAAAAGTAACACAAATGCAGATGCTTTTATCAAGAATCAAGATGCTTGAAAAGTAACACAAATTATCAACCTGAGTCCCTTCCGCACACTTCAGAACTTGGAAAGGAACTTGGAAAGTAACGCAAATGCAGGTGCTTATGCAGATGCTTTATCAACAAGATGCTTGAAAAGTAACACAAATGCAGATGCTTTTATCAAAACTCAAGATGCTTGAAAAGTAATGCAGAGATGCTTTATCAAACTCAAGATGTTTGAAAAGCAACACAAATTATCACCCTGAGTCCCTTCCGCACAAATGCTTTATCAAATGCACAGCCTATTTAATCCCGGTCTCCTCGCCTACTCGCCTACCCAATCCCTGAGTCCCTCACATTCTCAATCATGTCAGCAGCACCTCCTCCTGCCCAAACAAAAATGTCGGCAGCACCTCCTGCCCAAACCGGTAAGAACCTCATCGAAACTGCCTTGCCACCTCCACCTCCTCCTGCCCAAACCGGTATGAACCTCCTCCCACCTCCTCCTCCTCCTCCCCTCAACCTCCTCGAAACGGCCCTGCCACCTCCACCTCCTCCTGCCCAAACCGGTATGAACCTCCTCCCACCTCCTCCTCCTCCCCTCAACCTCCTCGAAACGGCCTTGCCACCTCCACCTCCTCCAGCCCAAACTGGTATGAACCTCCTCCCACCTCCTCCCCTCAACCTTCTCGAAACGGCCTTGCCACCAATACTCCAGTTGTGCCTCTCTGGAGCAATCTTGGTGCCTGCCGAATCCAAGTCCCACAAGCTAGCTTTTAAGTTGTACACTCTGGCCAGTCTCATCAATTTCACCCTCATTATGGTTCTCATGGTCCATCTCATACAACTTTTGACCGCCACAATGAAACCACTCACGAAGCGCATCATGTGGGTTACACTGGCGGTCTCATACTTCACCTTTGCCCTCGGGACTGTTCTCAACTTCATGGCTTGATCACCAAGTTCTACATTCTCTATGCACATGGTGTCCCTTTTCAATAAATAAGAGCATATGATGTGCACCGTTATATCCTCCAGCATGCACTTGTGGTGGCTTTTTCTATATTACTGTCCTTATGTCTCCGCACCTTTGTTTGTTTTAGTTCTATTTTGAATATATTCGAGCTTGTGTCTATTGTTATGTATCATATAAATTTTTTTATCTAATTTGCTCTTATATAGCTGCTTTGATTTGGGCATTATAGTGCAAAACAAAAAATATTATCAAGAATATATTTATTAAATAATTTGGCCAATGCTTTTTTTGTCCTTCTCGTTAGATCCATCGAGATCATCAGTCAACTTTTTCAGATGATATGAAACTTTTTTATTTGGAGGCTATATTGAATTTTTCTATCAGTCTTTTGTTTGGATATTAAATTTTGATCAAATTATCAAATCAAAAAGATTTGTTCTCTTCCTTTTTGTGTTGGAAGTTTGTTAAAGCATTTGTTGGGTTAAGTACCCAAAAAGGGGCCCAAAAACTTCTACTGGGTACCAGAGGAAGGATTAATCAATGGTGTCTACCAAAATTCTAATCTCATTGCTTAAGAACTAGATAATTAAAAATTTTATTTTTTAATTTTTGAATTGAAACAATGAGTCTAATTTTGTGAAGGCCCGAAATCATCTATCCTCTCCATGATCAAATCTATGTTTCTACTGGATCTTAGAATTCAATTTAGCTTTTAGTAGATCAACCGAGTAAAAAATTTTATTCGGCTTGGGTCAAAACCCCTCCGCTTGGTAAGAGGAGGCTGGTTTCAAAGGTTTGCCAAGCGGAAGAAACTTTTCCGTGAGACTGTTGAAACCAGCCTCCACAAAGCAATCATTGAAACCTGAGGTTGTGCAGCTTCAACATCGAGTGACAGCAGTACCCAATATGTAAGAAAAAATGCCCGAGGGGTCCTATAAGATGGTTTCCAGAACTCAAAACACTTGCTAGGTTTTCATAAATATGAAAAGACCAAAACAAAGGAAAGATAAATCAAGATTACGACTGGGAAAAGGCTGGGGAAAAAAACAAGGTGGATGTTCACCTTTTTAGTCAGTATATAATAAACGGCCCCTTTATTAGCCAACCCTCCAGGTTAATGACTCGGGTAGTTATTATTATTTGAATTGTTATTAGCTCGAGACCTTGTATCTAGGCTGATACGAGATGTAAGATCGCTTTAATAGCATTAACAATTGCCAGTTGGTATAAACAACATACTTTAAGAATAGTACACGGTAACACATCTCAAGTGTCTTTAAGGTTATATCCTTTAAACCCTGAGTATGTTTCAACAAAGTACATATGCATAGCATGTGCCTACATTGGTTGATACTGCACTTAACAAGAACCTACTCCTAAATGATCTCCAGTAAACATGCAGTCAACTATCAACATCTCTATAGAGGGTACTTCGAAAAGCATTGATCAGAGCAATTCACCTTGACATCAGCTAGACTCATGTCCAGCCTATACAAAGTTCTGTGAAACAAGCCCCAGGGATGCATGTTTAGCACTAAATGCAAGTGATATAAAGTAACTGATTTATCATTGTATTCATTAAACCTTGCATCATTTAAGATAAATTAATAAACCAATTGAAATTGCATGATTGAACAAGTTTGTCATTTTTTCAGATGTTTTTGATTAAGCCAATTTCATGGTTTATATTGTCATTAAGATTGGAAATCATGTATATGATCTTATAATAGGTCTAGTGGAAGCATCTTAATGGATGATATTTGAATTACCAAGAAAACTGAACCTAGTTTTCTTTCTATATACATAGAGAGAGAGAGAGTTTCCCTTTGTCAAAGTTGTTGTGCCATTCATCTTTTTCCTCGACCAATATGATGCGTATTGCATGTGACTGTTGGAAGGAAAACTATGGTTAAATGTCAGGGCATGTTAGCAGATGGAGTGACTGAATTCTGAGAAATATAATGCCACTAGAAAGCTAGCCTTTGAAGAGCAAGACATGGTATTTTGATAAATAATTAAGGCAAAATTTACCTTCAAGATAAAACATTGGCAAATTCAAGATTGCACTACCATCCAAAAAATGACAGCCTATCATGAGTATCCTCAACCTCTGTTACGTGACAGCAACTGTGAAGTCTCTAAGTCCCTCCCCACCCCATCCCCCCACAAAAAAAAGAGAATTATTTGAGCATAATTATTGGATAATTACCGCCAAGATATGCAACAAAGCTAAACATGTATTGAAGGTAAAGCCACCAGATGGACCCGCTGCTCCATCATCATGGCCAGTTCCATGCGTAAGACAGATAACAAATATGCTTGATCAGACACAGATGGAATAATAAATAGTATGACGTGCAACAAGTCAGAAACTATATGACACAGGTTCATTTCTTTCTACTTTAAAACAAAATTTAAGAAAAGATGCATCAGCTAACATGCATGACTATCTTCTATTTCTCCTGATGGATTTGAAAGAATTGAGGGACATAATCCTGACAAAAAGAACTATGAAAAAGCTGTTATACCGGGAAGAACTATAGAGGAGACAAAGACAGGTACCAATAAAAATAAAATAACTAACCAAAAGTTTGCAGGATAAAGTTTGGACAAGTAATAATTAGAGTTGCTGCAATATGCAAACCAGAAAACCAGAAAACATCAACTTACACATACCGCTGGCAAAGTGAAGTCTTGACTAGAAACTGCGTTGAAAGACCAACGATACGGAGCATGTCTTTACCAAGTAACTAGGGGATAGTCCCATAAAATAATTCAATATACGCCAAGTCAAACACAAGCCTGTTGGGCCTAGTTCAACTGCCATGTGGAACAGGACAAAACATCAGGTAATTCATGAAGCATTTTAAAATTATTACTGTTCTTATGCGAATACCTAGTGGAAGTAGTAGAGCATATGAAATAGAGAATGTTAATGTTTGGTGCTCAGGATTATGTGTAAGGGTTTGCAGTCAATGATCCAACTATATTTAAGGGTACTCAAGATTATATAAAATTTCACGTAGCAGCCTCTTGTTGTTATTGTCATCCTTTTTAATAGAACAATGGGTTTCATGAATGTATGCACTCGAGGATTTTTAACCCAGCCAGAAGGCCAAGAGTTTCTGGTCCAAACATCCATCTCTTCCTACCGTTCCACCATTAGTTTGAATTCAAAAAGTTCAGCAAGCCATGGCAACGTGCAAATATTGCTGGTTGCGCATTGCATTCAAGATGAGACTCGATTTTCTTAGAGAATTGGAATGTCTAACTTATAATAATGCATAAACTCGAATGGAGAGTGTTGTGGGCAAAAAGTATCTGTGTTTCTCTTCGAAGGTATTGTCCGCTTTGGGGGTCGGCCTCACGCTACTGCTCGGGCAGTCGCGGGTCGCTTTCCACCCCTCACGGTTTTGCCCCAAAAGACACCTCCGAAGAGAAAGGAGGGAGCCCCCCATTTAAGGCACAGACCTCTTCGTCACACAAGCAGTATGGGACTAAAGGTGTCCCTTCATCCCCCAACACAGCCCCCCCTGACGGAGAGGTCTGTGATTCCACCTCGCGGTTTTACAGGGTATAGGGAGGTCCACGCTCACCGCACCATCTGCTGTGGGCGAAAAATATCTGTGTTTTTCTCCGAAAGTATTATCCGCTTTGCGGGTCGGCCTCACGCTGCTGCTCGGGCAGTCGTGGGTCGCTTTCCACCCCTCACGGTTTTGCCCCAAAGGGCGCCTCCGAAGAGAAAGAAGGGAGCCCCCCATTTAAGGCACAGACCTCTTCGTCACACAAGCAGTATGGGACTAAAGGTGTTCCCCCATCCCCCAACACAGCCTCCCCTGACGGAGAGGTCTGTGATTCCACCTCGCGGTTTTACAGGGTATAGGGAGGTCCACGCTCACCGCACCATTTGTTGTGGGTGAAAAGTATCTGTGTTTCTCTCCGAAGGTATTGTCCGCTTTGGGGGTCGGCCTCACGCTGCTGCTCGGGCAGTCGCGGGTCGCTTTCCACCTCTCACGGTTTTGCCCTAAAAGGCGCCTCCGAAGAGAAAGGAGGGAGCCCCTCCATTTAAGGCACAAACCTCTTCGTCACACAAGCAATATGGGACTAAAGGTGTCCCCCCATCCCCCAACAGAGAGTAGACTGAAACCATGTGTATGAGGCTCCAACCACTATGAGGTTTGGAAGGGGGTTAAGTGTATGCAGCCTTATCCAGAGAAGTCATTTTCTTGTTTCAAACTCATCACCCAAGTTACAACAGAGTAACTATACTGTTGCGCCAAAAAGACCATGAACAAGAGACATGCGTGAAATCTATTGTTTCTGCCCTATACATCTTTTATCTTTTTTCTAACCCTTACATGAAATGTACATGTATGAGTATTCATGTCATTACAAATACAAAACTGTAAAGCAATGGGCTGCAAATTTGATGTTTTTCTTAGCCTCTCCAAAGTGGGAAGACTTATTGGCCAAGTGCCACTCCAGCATGATAAAAATTGTTCTAAAATGACTTTCTTTCGGGGGTAGGCATATTTTCTTCCATTGTCTTCTGCCTCTACATAATTCTCACAAATAAAGACTCATACTGAACACATGCCGCACCTGTTTTACACCCAAGAAAACACTAAAACGCTATACTGGTTAAGTGGTTATGCAATTTCCACCTTCAGACGCATCTAACTAACGATTCAAATATGAATTTAAAATACAATGTCAAACAATATCTCTTTACCTCAGTGACTCTTGAAAAAACAAGATAATGAACAAAGAATTTGGGATTCACCGTCCAGATATCCATCCATTCCGTTTATTATGCTAGAATCGTGAAACCTAGACGATAGAAGACCAAAAAAAAAAAAAGAATTTTAAGGCAACTCTAGTTTGCTTCTATATTCCTCTTTGATTTACTCACTAATGACGAACATTAAAACCTACTCGCAACCTGTTGCGGGGACGGCGCTTTGGCCGGAGCCTCACACAACAGCATGGCCCACATAAACTAGCAGAGAAAGAGGACTGCGTTCCTCCCGAGGTATTGTCCGCTTTGGGCGCTCCTGCCCGCGCGTCCAGCGCTGACGGAGGGAGACTAGTACCCTCACGGTTTTGTCCCACAAAAGGGCCCTCGAGAGGAAATGATTTCCACCCCCCATTTAAGGCACAGAACATTTCCGCTACTAGCCGATGTGGGACTATGTTTAGGTTCCCCCCGCAACATAGCCCCCCCAGCGGGAAGGTTCCTGTGGCGCCTCCCAGTCCTGGGGGTAGTCAACGGCAGAGGGGGCCCTTCCCACAGACGGCGCCAACTGTTACGGGGACGGCGCTTTGGCCGGAGTCTCACACAACAGCATAGCCCACATTAAGCTAGCAGAGAAAAGAGGACTGCGTTCCTCCCGAGGTATTGTCCGCTTTGGGCGCTCCGGCCCGCACG
Source organism: Phoenix dactylifera (assembly GCF_009389715.1). Lineage (NCBI taxonomy): Eukaryota > Viridiplantae > Streptophyta > Magnoliopsida > Arecales > Arecaceae > Phoenix > Phoenix dactylifera. Next base: position 13,310,749 of record NC_052402.1, read on the forward strand.
TCCGGCGCTGACGGGGGGAGACTAGTGCCCTCACAGTTTTGTCCCACAAAAGAGCTCGAGAGGAAAGGATTTCCACCCCCCATTTAAGGCACAGAACATTTTCGCTACTAACCGATGTAGGACTATGTTTAGGTCCCCCCGCCCCCCGCCCCCCGCGGCGCAACACAACCAATCCAAAATTAAGGTTCCTCCCCTCTTTTTCGCCAGAATCACAGATTCAAGAATCAAGAACTGGTTACAAGATCAGAGGATTCTTTATTTCGCTCTATTAATCGAAACCCTCGATCTTGATAACAGAGGGAAAGGGGAGAAGAAAGGAACCTGATGAGGACGTCGTCGTCGTCGTCGTCGTCGTGGGAAGAGGAGCGATCATCGTCTGATTTGCTCCATCTGAAGCCTCTCACGCTCCAGAATCCCCTCGACGCTCTCCTCTTCCGTCGCTCTCCCCCTCTTCTAGTGCGAGCGCTGCTTCGAAGGTGGATATAAGCGCTCGTGCCGAGGGAACGGTGCTTTCGCCGCTCCCAGTTTCCCGTTTGGTATCTCCCGTTTTATTTTTTCTCCCTTGGCATTGGCTGGACGCGACGCGTGGGTGAAACTCATCCCATGAAAAAATGTTGGATAAAAAATAGGTAAGGATGTGTACCAGACTGCCATCGAATTGTACGTTCTTCTGCGAGAGAAATTATTGGGCTGAATCTATTAATACTTGGACCATCTTTGACTCAATCCAGCCAATTTGCATCCCTGATAAGAAGTCCACTCCCAAGTCCCAAGTAATGGACCTTCCCAAAAGCATGCAAGATAAGTATGCCCTCACCATAAATCCAAAGTTTTAATTAACTCTCTTTGGCCTTCCATTGCAGGATTATTGAATATTGTAGCCTTATCCTTCCTTCTATTTCTCCCTCTTGTACATCCACCATTATAAGATTATAGGATTTTTAAGAAGCAACATCTTTCCGCAACATGCCGACGGTCTCCTAAGGAGTCATATCTTTCCAAGTCTAGCAAATATTTTTGGGACTTTGCAAACCGTATATCATCCAACATCATGGGCATTGCAATTATTAAGAGTTTATTTAGATCCTGATCACCGTATCTAAAAGCAAGATCTTCTCACATAAAAAAAGACAAAAAAATAAAAAGAAAGGATGGCCAAGGGCAGTATTTTGGCAATATAGGAGGTGATCGTTTCCATTATCCTTCATACAAGTACAAGAATATCACTTTTCTAATTGAATTAGCTTTTTGAGGATGTTGAAATTTGAAGGATCATCAACCAATCAAGATCTCTTCAATTGTTCTTCAGTAACATCAAGCTTCTTTGAAATTTTTGAGTTTGTTATTGCTAGATAACATAGATCCCACATCAAAACAAGGCCTACATATTAATTTGACTTGTAAAGAAACTAACATTTTTTTTTCTAGCCGGCTAAGCTATGAGTAATTCACTTAACAAGTGCAATGCGGCCTTTTGGATATGGCATATAATATTTTGTTTGGACTGTATTATTGCTATTTGTTTTGTTTCTACAAAGTTATCATGTTTGCTCACATGCAAGATAACCAGCCTAAAAATGTGTTTGCATGTTCTTATCAATAAAGCAATGAGAAGTGTCTCGTGCTTTTGATTAGAATAGTTTGCCAGTATTTAATAATTTTGTCCAAAAAAAAACTCATACTTTTTTCTGTTTGTTGTAATAACTATTGTGGTTGAAAGGATAAGCTTATGTGGCAACATTTTAGAACCTCTCCAACCTAGCAGGTCTCCATGGTGCTATCAAAAAAGCTCCAACTTATAAAGAATAATATATTGTAAAAATAAGATTATGATATAAACCATCAATTCTCTCCAAACTAATGTAGCTTTACTTTTGGCATCAAGGTCATCCCTGAGCATATTTCTCAAAAAAAAGCAGAAATTCTCTTACACCAAGATACAATACCCTATTAGATCTAGTCAATATAATATCTTTCTTCGGCAGGTTTTCTTATTGTTCTCCAATAATATCTAGCTTTTTTGAAATTCCTTGGGTTATTATTGCTAGATAACATAGATCCCACATCAAAACAAGCTCTATATGTTAATTTGACTTGCAAAAAAACAAACTATTTTTCACGTAGCTAGCTAAGCTACAAGTAATTCGCTTAGTAAGTGTAATGCTACCTTTTGGATATGACATGCAATGTCTGTTTGGATTGAATTATTGCTAGTAGTTTTGTTTCTACAAAGTTATCATGTTTGCTCACATGCAAGATTACTAGCCTAGAAGTGTGTTTGCTTGCTCTTATCAATAAAGCAAATGAAAGGTTTCTGGTACTTTTGATTAGAACAATTTGTTGGTATTTAATAATGTCGATCAAAAAATATTCTGTCTGTTGTAATAACTATTGTGGTTGAAAGGATAAGCTTATGTGGCAACATTTTAGCACCTCTCAAACCTAGAAGTCTCCATGGTGCTATTAAAAATGCTTCAACTTATAAAGAATAATATATTGTAAAAATAAGATTATGATACAAAGCATCAATTCTCTCCAAACTAATAGAGCTTTATTTTTGACACGAAGATACAATACCCTATTAGATCTGATCAATACAATATTCTTCTCTTGCTGGTTTTTTTATTTTTTATTTTTTATTTTTTTGGATGTATTTTCAATAGACTGGTAGATAAATTTATTTTTATTGGGAAAAAAATAATTGCCAAGTACACTAACCTGATCATCTGCTCTCAATGGACAGGATATGTTTGAGAGGGCAAATGGATGGCTGATCTTTCAGGCGCATAGAAAGTCCGCTGCACACGTCCGGATACCATGTTATCCTTTCAAGAGTCGCTGTAGTAACGGTGCGTCACAACGGTCACAGTTTACTTCCCGCCAGCTTCCCGACATGGAACCGGGCCTTTCGATGCGGAAACGGCCACATGGGGCAGAGAGAAGCAGACACCGAAGCCTGAAAAGCCGAGCTCTAGCGTCTCCTTTACCACTTCGATCTCTCCGCTTCCACTTCCTCCTGCTCCCTAAAAGTCCCAATTCGATCCACGAGAAAGAGACCACCCCACCCCCCCTTCTCTCTCTCTTCCTCCTCATTGCTCTTCTTTCCTTCTCTAAGATCCATCTTCTTCAATTGATTCCTAATAAGGAAATATTGGGGGTCTTTTTTGACGTAATGGTCTGAGAATTAATGGCAGGAAAAAGGCAACAACGGAGCAGTAGGACTTTGGTGAGGAAGCCTCACTTCTTTAAAGTCCTGCTCGGAGACTTCGGACAGCGGCTGGCAAGTCTACCACTTCTTCTCTCTTATTTCTTTCTTTTTTTTTGTTCTTTTCTCCTCCGGCAACTTCAATTTTTTCCTAGCACTTTACCTTTTGTATTCGAGCATGCCTTTTTCCATTTTGATCGATCCATCCTGGCTATGGTCATGAAAGAGGAAATATGCGTATGTTGTTAGAAGAGGAATATCCCGATGATCAGATACTAATAAATAACACAAGAAAATGCTTCTTGTTCTTTGCTCTTTTTTTAAAAAAAGAAAATAAAAACTTAATTGAAGTAATTTGTTGGTAGCATCTGAAATGTATTATTGCTGACATAAATAGTTATTGGGTGATGTTACAATATTAATTTCTGGTATTGTAAAGCGAACTCCTGGGCAGGAATGATGGATACCTCACGTTTTCACAATTAATAGATCTATGTATATGACCCTCTAGGTGTTCAGGTTTGCTCTGGATGAAGGAGAGAAACAAGAGAAGTGCACCAGATAGAAATGAGAATGATTTATCAAGTTACATAAATAATTGGATTATCTTTTTTCAAATGATGGATTACCACCGACCATGCTTCTTATGATGTGCATTTTATGTGCCAAATACTAGTGTTTTTAACAAGCAATCAAATTGATAACAAGAGTGCAGCATACATGCTGCATGGCTAACATCACTAGAGTTTGCTACCCTCATGACATTGCTGCCAACTTTGCAGGGGATGTTGTTGAGCATCGACATGCGCTCATTAAAAATTGGGAAACAGACTAACAAGCAGCAGCCTATAATTTAGAGGATACGTGCCAACCATCTAAGTGTCATCTCGCTTCAGAAAAGTGCAATTCATGCAGGGTAACACCATGATGTAGCTACCACGGTTGCGTAGCACCATGATGCCACTGCCTGAGTTGCATCTAAATTTCATCACTGTTAGATTCTACCTAGTGGAAGCTATCCTCCAAATTGAACTCATTTTGAGATGGTTCCAATACTTGAGATGCGTCCCCTAATTCATAAGCTGCCAATTATTAATTTCTTTCTTAATTTGAGCATGGTTTTGGTCTGCAGTGATGAGGAAAATGAGTTCCTTGAGTTCTTGCTAGTGGCCTGCCTGTTTTCAGATTCATGCTCTACATCATGTGTTCAATGATGCACTGAGAAGTTATCATGAAACAATATGCGAATCTCGAAGTCTGCTGCGTACTGCAGGTGGGCCTAAGCAGAAACTTAGTTTCTTCTTTGCAGGAGACATAAACTGCACTCACCTAAATTTTAGTGAAAACAGTAATAAGGAACGTGTGGCGATAATTTCATGGAATAGAAACACTTAGTGCTGCTACTCATGTAGCATGAGTGAAATATTACTGCAAATATATGTTTCAACCTCTCCCGATAGAAAGGAAGCGTTGCCCACCCAGTTATATGACTTGCCAGTGCTTGAGTTTCTTTCTAGAAGTGTATTATGATGGTTTGTCATCATGCTCTTTTTACATCATTATGACATTGCCATTATGGGAAACATTTCTTTTACAATATTCTGTTTAACCTATACTATATATTTATATTATCAAAACTATATCATATTTCCAACTATTGAGGGGCATTAAGTTAATTTTTTCTATATATCAGCAAATTATTCTGAATGACCGTCATGCATGAATGTGTCGAAAATTCGAAATAGACAATATCAGAAATTCAGCTATACTAAAGTGAATCGAGATGCATGATACTCTTTTGATATGCTTTGTAATTCATAACTAAATCTAATTTGTTCTAAAAATCAGAAATTCAGCTATATTAAAGTGAATCGAGATTCATAATGCTCTTCTGATATGTTTGACATTATGGTGTATTTAGACATTGCTATATTAATTTTTTCTTCACTGCTGTAGAAAATCCCACCAAACTTCTTGAAACATATCTCAATGGAGGCATCTAGAAGAGTGACCCTTCAGGGTCCCAGTGGCAGCAAGTGGTATGTCCAACTAACCAAAAACATTGAAGGAGCATTCCTGACTGCTGGATGGCCAAAGTTTGTCAAAGACCACTCGCTAAAGGAGCATGAATTCCTGGTCTTTCAATATGAAGGAAGCATGCACTTCACTGTTCTCATTTTTGATACAACTGCATGTGAGAGGGAAGATGTGCTCACAGTAAGACCTCATAGAAGTTCGAAGTCCAGTAATGATAGAAATAAAAGGGGAAGACCGCTAAAGATATCTTTGGATGTTGGCTGCTATGTTAAGAAGGAAGCAAGCGAAAGTGAGTTGACAGACCTTCGAAATGACAGACATGCACCCAATCAGTTACAAGTTCACTATTCGAATTCAATCCAAGGTAAGTGCAAGCATTGTCTCTGATCTGGTTTATATGTATACAAGAAACCACAGCTACATCTGCATGTGGCTAGAAAAATATATTACTTCTATTGGCTTGCATAGAATTGCTAGGATACATGGATGCAATGTGGATGCATTGGCAATGTCATACATTCTCTGTGAGATTGTTGAATTTGTTGTTTGGAATGAACACGAGTAGTAAGAGTATTATATGTCAATGTATTAATAAGTGCACTCATAGAGTTTTGAATTTTTTGGACGTAATAGCTGAAATATTTTAATGTGCATCATAGTGAAAATTCTGTATGGTTTTGATATATTAGTATGTTAAACTATTTTTCTAATGTGTTTTGAAGTACATCCCGTCATGCTAATTTGTTTTTAGAACTGAACATCAAAATGGATTGACATGTTTCTGATTTGTGTTGTGAAAGAATGCAGGCATGCATGTGATGCATAAAATGAGGTCAAAACGTAAACTTGAACCTCAAGATTTATTTTTGAACACATATCTTAATTTCTGAAACATCTCAACGAGCAGAATTTTCCCAGTGACTGAGATATGACAAATAAACCTTAACCCCAAACTTTTGGAAAGAAGGGATCATGGTCTGCCGTACCAGTACGTACCGGACGTGAAATCCGGTACCGGTAGTTTATTGTTGAAGAACCGGTACTGAACCGGTACGGGACCGGTTTAGACCGGTACACCACCGGTACGGACCAGTCCGGGCCGCCACCGGTATGCTGATCGATACCGGTACGGCGGACCTTGGAAGGGATGCTTGCGAAATAAATCCAGCAAACTAAATCATTACTTGTCACTTGATCTATTGCCTTCTTGTTTCTAGTCATCATTATGTGCCTCAGATGACAGATGTTGAAGCATCGAAGATGGTTTCCTTGTTCCCTAGCGGTGCTCCCTCTAATTTTATCCATCTGACCTTTTCCCTTTTCTTTCTGAGATAATGGCAGCTGCAACACCAATCATTTTCAATAAAAGGACAAAAGAGTTAGCTATGCCAAATACTTTGGAAACACCTCCCAAGATTCAAATATTGAGCATCCTTTCAGTGAAGGAGCGCAACTGCTAATCTATAGCCTTGTTTACTTTTACGCTGATGTTACCAATCCACTTTAACCTTCTCAAATATACTACACTCATCTTATGATTATAGTCGTCCTCAGGTTCCAATATTCTAATTAATTTATATTCTTTATTAATTTTATATTCTATGACATTTAGAAGCAAATTTTTGGACTTGAATAGGCCCTTGTGTGAATTATCTGGAAATTATTTGTGCAAACTAGGTTGGAATGCTTTACCTTATGGAAAAGTGACTATAATAAGCTATGAGAAGTTATCCTTTTGCCTTTGAGGCTGCTTCCTTTAGGCTTTTACATCTAGACATGTAGAGGCAGAGGTGTTAGGTCCTAATGTAAGGCCAAGCAACAACACTAAATTTTTAGTTTCCCTTCAGGATGAAGATCACAATTTATAGAAAAAGGTCTTTTTGGAAGGATCTACATAGATAAAAATATAAAATAGGACAGTAGTTATATAGGCGCCCACAAAATATCGAGAAAAAAAATCACAAAAGCTGCAAACTTGCTCATGTATATAATGACAAGAGGTTCCAACACTATCAGTAGCTCTAATAAGCTGTTTAGATCTGGAATTAATTGACAATTGAGAGAGGGCACCAAGTTAATTTGTTCTTCACATGTTCATCTAGTATTAATATTTCCTAGGAAGCATGATTCCTCCATTTGAACAAAACGAAGATACTGAAGTTATAATGACTCTGCCCCACCCAACACTTCTTAAAGAATGAATTAAGCTGAAAATGACTTTATATTCGATGTATTCAAGAAATGGTTACTCTTCTTGTCATTGACTATAGTCAAGGGTGGTGGTAAGTTTACATTAGCAACAACAAATTCTTCACATTATCATTCTGCTTATTGTTTTAATTGGGGCTCGATGCACATAATCTAATTTAACAGTGCTAATTTGCTTTGTAGTTAGATCCAAACTCACTCTTAAAATTATATTGATATGACGCAGGAAGACGTATGTCACCTCCTATACCTTGTGGGGATGTCAAAATTAAAACAGAAGATGATGAACTCCCGATTTGTATGATTGGTTCTCCCACCAGACAGTATAGAGGCTATGTCTCGAGAAGACGACCTGTGACAGCAGAAGAAAGAGCAAAAGCAAGGGAAGACGCCAACTCTTTCACCTCTATATTCCCTCATATGATAATGCGCATGACAGCGATGAGTGTCTACAGGACCTATATGCTGGTGAGTTTACTATCTAGTGAGATAAGACTTGTAAGTTAATATTATTGCATATACGGTGAATTTCACACAGCATCGATGCAGATTGTTAATCACACAAAAAGCTTATAATATCCAACCGTTATATATATATATATATATGTACAGGCGTACAGCACAAGATAATTCTAAATCATTTTTTTTCCTCCAGAATTATCCTCATGTTTTATTCCTCTTATATATTTAAAATAAATGCTCGCATTCTTTGCAATGAATGCAGGTTATTGTCCTATACTAAAATCTATTTTTATCTTTCAAGGGCAAGTGTCTGTCCAGCGCTTAACCTTACATTATAATATATCTAATATGTTCTTATTGTGCTCTCAGAATATGGAACGTTTACTTCTCTAATAATTCCAGTTGAACAGTCATGTACCTCTAGATAAATTTTGTTAGCCTTGTCTTCCTTTCATTTTCCATATCATACTCTTCTTCTTTTTAACTAGCAAGCATGGTGGAGTGTTCTTTTTTTATACTGACCTTTTCACTTTATTTAGTTTTCCTGAACACATTTACAGAAAGTTTAAGCTATTTGTGAGCTGAAGCATTAGTGTAATGTTTCATTCCTGAGATCATGCCACATTAAAAATTTTGGCCTAATTGGCTGCTTCCCTGTACAATGAGGCAGTTAAGAATTCCAAGAACTCTGATTTTGATCATTGCTTTGTTATAACTAATGCAGAGGATACCTGCTTGGTTTTCACGCGCGCATCTTCCCCGTAAAAGAACTAATTTGGTCCTCCGAGACCCAAATGGGAAGGCTTGGGTGGTGGTCTACATTCCATGCTCAAGGGACCGTTTATCTGGAGGGTGGTCTGCTTTCTCACGCGGCAACAACCTTGAGGAAGGAGATTATTGTGCTTTCGAGCTTGTGGGTCCAGTAGAAATGCGTGTCCACATCTTCAGGGTGGTCGAGGAGACTATACCTGTGATAAGGATGACAAGGATGCAGGAGATGCATTAGCCTCATGGAGCTTATGTGCCATGCAAGAAATATAATAGAGCCAATGTAGGGAAGGATAAAGATACTTGTCATTTGATCTGTATTCTCTTAACACTTCTCCTCGCAAGTTGCTTCTTTGGTTTGACATGCTTGCATATATGGTGTCCTTGCCTTTGATCCACATGTTAATGATTCTGCTGATTTATATTTCCCTTGTTCCAGTATCTTAACTGGACATGCTTTGAAATTATGTAGAAAGTTGCAAATGGGCATTGAGTTCTGACATACCACTTCTTGTATCGCTTAAAAGGTGAGATCGTATTATTGATTTTTTTTGGTGTCTTACTACCTAAAAAGAAACGCTAAAACAAGATGGTTTATAATTCAGAAGGACATTTTATAATAACATTCTCAAATTGGAGCTCATGCTTCTTTGATTCTTGGGCAACAAGTAGGACTTGCCTGAACTGCTGGTATCTCCTATTACTTAGATTTTATTGATCAAATGGATATGATCCAAATCGATCCTTTTTATGGAAAGCCCCAGCTGAAGATATCAGTCAGAATGGATAGATATTTGCATACCCTGGCAACCAGATTGCTGCATGCACGACATACCCATCTTTTTCTATCTCAATGGTATACCCAAAATATGAGAGTATTATTCTTGTCCAGAGCATACAAACCTACCTTTTGCCCTGCTATAAAAAGGACCCTTATCTGAAGGGCTGGAAATTTCATCAGTCTGTCTTGCAACCCTACTCCTTGTCTCTTTCTCAGTTGAAGAATTAGATGGAATACTCTAACTTGCGTCGCCAGGCTGCTGATATGAGGAAGAGTCTCTTTGATCAGGTTGGTCTTCATTTAGCTCTAAATCTCTATAATGTAGGTAAAACCAAGAAGAAAGGATGTTGCCATATATAAAAGTTTGTCTTTTTAGAAGCATTGCCTCTGTCTTTTCCCTTTATCTCAGAGTATATTGTCAGCCTTAGTCTCCTGAAAAAATAAATTTTCAGCCTTAGATACTGATTTTATGGTAGTTTAGCTGGATAAGGATACATACATTTATTGTATCTTATACTTGGTAACTACCTGAAACTGAAGCCGAGATAATTCAGATGTTGTTGTGTGCTTCTCATAATGCATGAAGATTAATTGATCTAAAGATTGGCTATATCAGAATAGTTCAAGTTAACTTGTACAGATTGAATATCTTCATTCTCCTTCATGCTCGTATCTATTTGAAAAAGAATGAAGATGTTGTTTTGGATCGAGTATCTTGTTCTGGTTCTGTTTGTAGTGAAAAACAGAGAAGCACTCAGCTCTAGGATTTATAATTTATTTAAGAGAAGGAAACTAAATATCATGTAATGGTTACATATTATATTTTACTACTAACTTGAGATTTCTATGGTTTCAATATATATTAGTATGTTAAACTATTTTTCTAGTGTGTTTTGAAGTGCGTCCCGTCATATCCGATTTGTTTTGAGAACTGAACATCAACATGGATTAACATGTTTTTGATTTGTTTTGTGAAAGAATGCAGGCATGCATGCAATGCATGCAATGCATAATATGAGGACACAACTCTAAGCCATGGCATATATCATTATCAAGAACAGGATACCCGGACACTGACAGTGGTCTTGAACTGATATTTTTGCTATTACTAAGTTATCTCCATCATTATTCTATTACCTTTTTTTTTCAGCGAAGTCAATAAATACAATTATAATGCATTTGTAAACCCTAAAAAAGGCATCATTGGCACATCCTTGTTGATGATGGCGTTTCCAAAGATTATGTTCTACCTATTAATTTGATGAACGCTAACCCATGCTTTGAGCAAAACAAACATATAGTCGTTATCGTCAAACATTATCCTCCGACTTCTATATATCTGTCAATCTAATTTTGAGAAAGTAAAAATTCCTTAGACACAAGTATCTGTAGTATAACCATACAAATCTTGGTGCGGAAGTGCATGTGAGCAAAACCATCGGAGCGATTACTTAGATGGAAATTATAATCTAAAGTTTGTTGCAGGGATACTTGGATGAACAATTTTATCAGCTGGGAGGAGCTACAGGATGACGTGAGCCCTAATTTTGTGGAAGAAGTCGTAAACTTGTTCTTCAGGGATTCAACCAGACTGATCAGCAACATTGAGCAGACTCTGTGAATAATAAATACCATGCAGAAAAAAAGTGTAAATTCCAATTAACAAAAAAAAGAGTATATGCAAATATATACCAAACATGTTCATTACTCCACGGGAAAAAAATTATTTCCATTTGGCCATGCAGGGATAAATGCCCCCAAGATTTCAGCAAGTTAGATCCATATGTGCATCAGTTAAAAGGATAGTAGTTCTAGGTAGCAATGAATGCGTGTCCATGCTATAAAATATATGTCTGCGCTACAAATATACATGCATGCATGTATCCATACACATACACACGCATGCATGCATGCGCGCGCGCGCGCGCACACACACATATATATATATACATACATACATACATACATACATACATACATAAATACATACATACATATGGATGTATATATATGTATTTATATCTCTTTCAAGTGGCTCTATGTCTAAAAAAAAGATATTTTGCGACACAGAAAGCTGTGCTATAAAATATTTGCAAACTCCAACTGTCTTTTACCCTTTCCAGTATAACTAGTTCGTTATGGGTCAACTTACAGGAAGCAGGAGCAGTGGCCACAAACGAAGTTACTTTTGTCTTAGGCAGGCATATCCGTTGGAGGGACTAGCCGTGTTCTTATTGGTCACCTACATACGCCTAATCTCGCGATTGTTAGTTCGGGAATAGAACGGGGATAAGCTTTAAATTCCTAGGAATAGGACATGAATAGTTATTCAGGTCAGACCTGCTTATTCCCAGAATAACTACTTCAAGGGGCTGGAATAACTTTGTTCCTAGACTAGGGTCCTTTCTTGTGACAAAAACGCCCTTAATTCAGGAGTTATCTGGCTAGAAAGAAAAAGAATCAGTAAAACAGAAAAGGAATAACTATTTTAAGAAGAGTAATTACTTCTCTTCTCCTTTTTCTTATTCCCAAACCATATTTACAGGTTCAAATAGGCTTGGTGAAGTTGTTGGGAACTGTTACCAGTGGCATAGGTTCGACTTGGAGTCCGAAAATCCCCCTCTTGTTGTTACTAAAAAAATGTGATTAATTAGGTTGGAGTAAACCTTCATCAAAGATCAATTTATGTCAGGATTTGCCGGACACGGGGCCAAGAATTACTATTCCAAACCTTAGCAACCTTTTCAAGGGTCCTTTTTAGCCATCGTGGCCTTACGAGTGGATCACGGACGCATGCATATCGCTCAGTTGATGTACTACCCTAGCAGTAACTTAGAATAGTTCTTTCAAGCATGTCTGACCCATATGCTTAAATCTTAATGGACCAAAGGAACAAGTTACCCTTTGCTAAGGAAAAGAAACAACATATATATCTTATGCCACTTGATGTTTCGTTGTGGACCTTTGGGGCTAATTTGCATTCAAATGGCAAAATTGAGTTCTCTTCATTCCCTCTAAAATGGAACTTTAATATATTTGTCCTTCAATAGGTGTTATGCCCTTGAAAGAGGAAAAAGAGAGCAAATATAAGAAGCTTGACTATGCTCTTCTCAAGAGGTAGGGGTACTTAATTTTTCTCGATTTTAAAATCAATAATTGGATATCTAGTGGCATATGCTTGCTCTAGCTATCACGATCCTTTACTTCTGTCCTCTTAATCATTGGATGCCTTGGTGCCATATACAACGCGCACCTTAGACAAGCAACAATTGTCCCTTTCTAAAATGGATGATGTGATAGTTAATCAGGGGGTATACCACTTTGTGGTATAAAAGGCGCACAACAGAGGATCCTAGATCTGTAACTATGGGTGTCTAACATGATATTCTATTGAAGTGTTTTTATTTGTTATACTTTGATTCATTACAATACTTAGGATATGAAGTTATGTGTATCTTTGGCCTACTCTTGCCGGGGGTTTCTTGGTCCTACGCAAGTACTTTTGAATTCAAAGGCAAAAGAGAAAAAGAGATTTGGGATAACACGTCGACTCTCCCCCGCTTGCTGCTTGCTGGTCTCGACTCGATTGGAGAGGTTGGACTTATAGGATCAGTAGCAGCTAAGAGTTCGGAGGGTCACTGGTCCAGTATAAATACCCTTAGCTTCTAGCAAAAAGTGAGCTATACTAAGCGTTCTTTTTCTTTCCTTTAAAAGTTTTTTATCGATGAATTCGATTGACGTGGTTCTAGCTCGTTTTAAGGAGCTTATATAACTAGCCAAAGGTGATTTCTGGCTCTTGGCTAATTCTACTATGAATCCCTGATACTAAATTGTTATGAGACGAGGCAATTACAAAACAAGTGGTAAAAAGGGAAATAACAAGAATAAGGGAAATACAATATTTACATTGTTTGATTTGTTAATTTATATATATGGCTAGAGACAATGCAAAAGTTCTACCATAAAAAATTGAAAATTATAGTGTATAAAGTTTTCTCTTAAATCTAGTCAATACATCCAATTTTTAGAACACTCGATTATTTTTTAAAACTTTTTTCTCTTATTTAACCTTTCTCTCTCTCTTTGTTCCATTTTTTTTAACCTTTCTCTTTCTAGAACACTCATATTCCTTTTAGGGTTACGAGGTCTACTGACTTTATTGTGCTACGCTCCATTCGCTTTGCTCATACGAAAGCAACTACAGTTGCTCCTTTCGCTGGGTCTAATGTCATATGCTACCACCCCCAGCTATCACCTTCCCTATGCTTACGAGAATGAAGAATGTCTTGAAGACAACCCTTGTTGATATTTGATCAAATTAAGCCAATTTCGATCCATACTGGAAGTCCAAAGCCTATGGCATAAAGGAGAGCACCCAATTGCAAAAACACTAACCCATGATTTCTCCCTTGAAACCCGAGCATGTAAGAAAATATAAAATATATAAATAAATCTATCTTATCCTATAAGCTTAAGCTTTTAGAAAAAGTGGTGATTTCAACTTGGTATCAGAGCAGAGGTCCTGAGTTTGAACTCTGTCTCCGCACTCTTTAACCCTATTATTAAAAACTTCACATGTTAGGCTCGCCCATTAAAGAAAAATCCGGCCCACATGTGAGGGGAAGTGTAAGAAAATATAAAATATATAAATAAATCTACCTCATCCTATAAGCTTAAGCTTTTAGGAAAAGTGGTGATTTTAATTGAGCAGAGACATGGAGAGCATTCAATTGCGAATACAACGACCCAATGTTTCTTCCTTGCAACCCTCAGTGGCTCTTTCGCCCAGATGAAGTAACCATCCTACAGTTAGCACCAAAGGAAAAAGGGCAAAAAAGGGTAACCATCCTCTACGGTTATACATAGCCTCAATTGCTGAGTGCTATGGTATAATATTTTTAGCATAGTCGCATAGATTGTCAACAGCTGGATCACGATCATGAAAATGCTGACAAGAGAAGCCTCGTTGCTTATCCGAGAGCACAAGGCACCACTTGAATTAGACTCATCGAACCATGCCGTCTCGGACTGTTTGAATAAGTAGCATTTGGTAGGAGCATAAGAAAGACCGGAATAAGAAAAGCCAAGTAGCTTAGATATGCCATTTGTTTATACCACGTTATATCTGATTGTCAAAATTTGTCCAATTCTCTAAAATAGCAAAATTATATCCTTGACTTGTTATAGTATATTTTATACCACAATATTAATATTTTAAATATAACACACATATTATAAAAATAATATTTTATATTATACATTATATGTTGTAATTATATAATTTTATGATATATTTGATATGACGATATTAATATTTTAAATATAATGCTAATGTTAAAGAATAATATTATAATAATATAACCTTTCCCTTGTTAATTTACTGCCAATACTCTAGAAGGTGGTACACAGCTCTATGCCTGGAGTGGGCATCGTTTGTAAAATGAAAATGCTACTATTTAACCATTATTATTCATAATTTTATACTATAATACTAATGATGTTCATCTAACATGATAATTATAATCAATTTCAAAATGCTAATAAGAGGGCAACCAAATCAACAAGCTAATATATGACATTCGACAAAATTTAAATAAAAAGATAAAAATATAAAAATGATAAAAAATTCCAAACCTGACATGTTTCTGTCTTGACTTGAAAACATAAATTAAAAAGTCCAAGTTCGGCATTGGTCTAATTTAAGATTTAGTGTAAACTTCGTTAAGATATAGATGTCATCTAATTGGACTCGATGCAATTGAATCCAAATAAACCAAATTTTGTATAAAGAAAGAAAATCGAGCAAAGCTTTTCCAAAGTCGTCTGCTGCCAAAATATCAATTTTCAGTTTTTCCTCTTTCTTTTACAACTTACTGCAAATCTACCTTCATTGCAATCATATAGCAGTGGCATGTAATATCATTGAATATCCAATTACATACATCATGAGAAATGGAAATCAAGCATCATGTTGAACTAAAACGAATGGGAAGCTAACCAATCTCCTTCTCCAGCTTGGTAAAAAGCAGACCAACTCCATATTGCACAAATCCATTTTGACAAACAATATTAACTTGAAGGGAAACACCATTATTGCAATCAAGTATCAGAAGCGGCCATAGATATAAGTTATAATGTGGCACAGGAGAACTAAGCATGCCCCTATCATGACTTGTTGAGTGAGCGAGATGGCCTTTTCCCCACGCACAGTTGGATGAGAGTGAGTACTGATGAAGACTGGATGACAGTAGAAGAAAGCTATAGTTACAAAATCATTGTGGTCTCCATCCTGGAAAACAGGCTTTCCAATCACCTGCCTGTAAAGCCCACCACTGCGTGCCTGAAGGAAACAGGTGGGGAGATCATAAAGTCCGTTTGATGATAGGAATGTTGGGAATATAGGGTGCACTGAACGCACGCTTGGGAACAATGTTGTGACTGGTTTTTTTATTGTGTTAATGTGTGGGAACACATACGTTAAAGAATATGAAAATTCGAGGGAGCCAAGGGTAATAGTAGTGTCCGCCCTTTGCCCAAAAATATCTGGACAATGATGAGGGATGGAGAGATCTTTCAGGCCAACTATGTTTCTCTCGAAGCTAATGAAACTGCGGACTGAATGACTGCTTATGTAGCCAGTCACTCCGATGGTATTCTGTGGGCTGGAGATGGAGAATGGCCTCGGGCACTCCGAAGTATTTTGTTTTTTGATTTTATTAGGTGGATCCGTACTTGTTAGGTATCATCAACGTGCCTTAGCAAAAAAATAAAATAAAATAAAATAAAAGGAAAATAACTTACAGAACTATCACCTGGATCTGGTTACCGATGGTGACGACGATGGCCTCATTGTTGGGACAAAACCGGAACCAACCTCTCTTCGAGTAAACATGGAACTCGGTAGCCCGGCAACAGAGATGCAGAGTCAAAGTGTGCGAGCAACCCGAACTCCTTATCACCATTCGTAGAACTTCGTTCTTTAATCCACCAACTGAATTATTCTGACCATGCTTATGGAGACAAAGAACTGAGCCTTCCGCTACCTCTTCGCTTCTTCTCTGAGAACACGATTGAGTACCACGAGCACCATCCTCTAACAAAATCTCTCCTATTTTGCTTGCAATCCTCTCAATCTCCATCCACAACCGTACGATTTTATCACTGGAAAGGGAAACAAAGAAATAAGAAAGGTAACTTTACCTGCAGGTGCTTGGATTTATATATAATGTTTCGTCACCTCACAGCCGTTAGATATGGATCAAGATGCTGCGCTCTTGAGGAAGACGATTTAGGAAAATAGACTAATATATTAGACTAATATACCTAAAATCCTTGTAACCTGGTGTCCAAATTCCCGCCAATATTTCTCCCATGTCGTTCCGATACCATAACAACTCCTCACCTCCCTCCTCCTCCTCCTCCACTTCGAATCCCCACCGCCTCTCCGGCGACCTCGCCGCCGCCTTCTTCTTCTCCGGCGGAATGCTGAACGCCGCGGCGGCCGCGACCTCGCCGGCGGCGATCAAATCCCGCGGGATGCCATGGTTCACGAGCTGGAAGCACCCGAACGCCGACCCGGTCGACTTGAGAAGCTCCACGGCCGATCCGTCGTTCTCCGGCGAGACCATCGCCCGGAAATCGATCTCTGGAGGATTCCACGGCGCTGGATTTCGGGGGAAGATCCGGTCCGGCAAGTTTAGTTCGGGGATACGGAGGGACTGGCTCAAGAATCCGGCGAGCTCTTCGTCTCCCGGGGCTTCCGATCCGTCGGCGAGTGGTTCGGCGACCGGGGACGGCGGCGGAGCACGGGATTCTGGTGGGTATCCCAATGGATCTCTCGGGGATGTGGCCATAAGGGAGAGGAGGAGTTCTCATGGAGAGAATAAAAGAAAGAAAAGGGAAAGCAAAAGGATGGGGGGGTGGGGGGGTGCAGAGGATTGGAGGACGGAGAAATGATGGCATGTCTTCCGAAATCTATCCGGGCTGCAGGCAAGGTGAGGATTCTCGAGAGTTCTTTTGCTTTCGGCTTTTATTTTACACTACCTACCTTGCCTCCTGGACTTAAAAAAAGTTTAGATTTTTTTTTTTGTTATGGTTTGAGTTTCTAACCAGACGATAGGAGCAGGAATTTTATCTTAAAAAGAAGTGAAAAGAAAAGGAAGAAAGCAAAAGCATAGTAGTAGGAAGCTCAATTCACACTCTGTTTACGTTTTTTTATGGAAAATTATCTTGGGAAAGCAGAACAATGAATGAGAAACCTGTTTAACTGAAGTAGGAAAAATATAGGAAATTATGTGAATCTCTAGCAACTTTTGATGAGTTTCTATGTTTTGGGATAATGTTTCTTTCTTTTTCTTTTTTTTTTTTTGAAGTAAAGGGAGGCGAAATGCCACCCTTTAGGGATAATGTTATGTTTCATTATCTTGTATGTTAATAGAATCAAATTTTAAACAGGTATTGTTTTAAGGATAGTTTATTGGATAATTGAAAAAGGTGAACAGATTTTACTTACAGCGAGGGACGATGAGAAGGCAATAGGAAATTAGAAAACGTAATAGATTTTTATAATTTTTTTTTTCTTTCCTAGTCCCTTTTATTCGTTCCCAATTCTAGTAACTATTCATTTCCTGTTCTAGTAACTATGCGTATTTTTTGAAAGGAAATGTTCTTCTTTCTATAGAGAGAGATTGAATTAGGTTCTTTCTTTTTGCTGCTTTTCTTTTCAAAAAAAAATCAAACATGTTACATTGCAAGTTGCATTAACGGCTTAACTGTTTTGTAGTATGTGTTGAACAATATACTAGAAGCTTAGAAGTAGGAATAAAAATCATATGGGACGACTCTTGTTTTGCCATATTTTCTCTAGCGCCTATCTTAAAAAGGAACTCAAAAGTCCAATAAAAATAAGACTTCTGCTACTAACGGAATCCGTCAATCTCGTATTTAAAAAAAAAATAAATACAAAATAATTAATTGCTTGATGTGTATCATCTCATCATATAGTGTATACTGATAAAAAGCATATTCTAAAAATTAGATATCGATTTATCTGAAAGTGTGTATCGGATCACTGCTAGATGTGTATCAGATAAGCTTAAAGTCGATAAATATCTATTACCGGCCCTATAATATGTATTGGTGAATATAATATTTTAAAAATTGTGTATTAATTTGCTTAAAAATGTGTATTGGTCGCCAAATGACTAGTTTGCTAAGCATATATTATCTGACCGTGTACTATACATTGGTGAACTCCAAATTCTAAAAATTATGTATTAATTTATCTAGATATATATATATATATATATATTGACTTACTAGATAACTACTTTGCTTAGTGTGTGTTACTTGGCCACGTAGTATGTACTGCAATTTTTTTTTTTTATTATTTTTTAAACACGGAACTAATAACTTCATTAGTAGAAGGAATCTATGATTTTTAGGTTTCTTCTTTAGGATACATACTAAAAAAAATGTACAAAAATAGAAAATCCAGCCTATATTTTTTTTCTCTGACTCCCACCCATATAATTTTTGTTCTGGAAGTAGTTTATATCAGTGACAACAATTTCCAGAGAAGTAATAAGATGCACCCTATATGACCTAAGAAAACAAGCCTATCCCAGTCACTATAGGCTGAGGATAAAACATCCATGTTGTTTCCAGTGGGATCAGATCTAGGCCTATACTTCTATCCAAAATAAACATAAGGCATGCTTGCATAAATGAATTATATCATCCCTTTCAGACACTATCAGTGACCAATATCATCTTATTATACAATTCCAAAACAAAAATAAAAGCAAAAGCAGCTACACAATTTCCAGCAACTATGAGGTTTAAGAAGCACCAAATGTACTTAGCCTTATCCCCACATGTGGAGAGACATTCCAATGCACAAGACTTTCGTCACTATGAGATTTGAAAGGGTTAAATGGGCGCAACTTTATCACTGTTTTCATGTTTCAAAACTCTAATACTTGGGTTATAATGGATCAACTTTAATATTGCATCAAGACCCATCCTCTAGTGTGTAATTTCCACGGAATACTTTATAAAGCTAATTTTATCCACCTTCAGCAATGACTTTTTTATAATTCTTGATTCAAATAGCTTGTTTGTAAATATTAGTAGATATATACGGGCCGAAGCTATGTTCTCTCAAATACAAGCTACATATAAAGCATCCTCCAATTTGCAATAGTTTTCCTTCGATGAACCCCGGTCACCCACCCAAAATAACAAGAAAATAAAAAAAAGGAACCAGGGAAAAAAACCCATTATTACCACCAGAAAAACCCACCCCTCCAAAAAACAAACAAATAATATCTAGGTTTTTCTTTAGGAGAATAGGAGGGTGTCCACCTATATTTCATTAGATATACGTTCAAACTGCGTTGACACGTCAGGTTGGAATCACCTAAAATCCAATGGGACTGACCCCGTTGAGACTACTAAACCCAATTCAACTGATTCCATACATGGGAGTGCCTAAATAGCCTAACCTGGCAACTTTATTTTGATTATGAATATCTACTAAGTATAGTGTTCTTAATCCAAGACACTGTGTATAATTTGTTCGTCTAATTCAAGAAATGACAGATGCCGGTAAAAATCCTAATCTCCAACATCTTATCAATTGATGCGGTCACATTTGTCAATCAAATACTCTTTCCCCGAGAGTAAATCATGTGTTACATAAAGTTGAACACCCATAATAATGACCATGCATGGTTCGTGACATTTAGAACAAAATCGATGGTTTTGTTTTCCCTGAGCATGGTTAACTTGGCCTGAGATATACGTTAACAAAGTTGATCGGTTTACGCTGGCTAGGTCCGATAAATGCTTCCGCATGGTGTTATTTATTGCATTGGTGAACGAGCACCTTCCCACCTCGTGTGGCGCGAACTGTCGGTAATTGACCCCTAAATAAGTTTGTTCCAAACTTCCGAATCTATTCGCGATTTCAGAGCCTCTTTTGGCTTGTCAAATTATCTCCTTTTATGCCTCGATCTAGATTTGATGGAAGGTGTCGCCGGAACACAAAGTGCTTGGACAAAAGTCTCATGTGAAGGCAATTGTTAGAGAATAGCCTACATCTCCATCTCTGTGGTCCTTGTTTGGCTAATCAAGGTTTCTCTTGTACATATTGCATCATGAATTTCTTAGATTATTCACATCAACAGACCCAGCTGATATGTATCCACAGAGAAACCAATTACATTGATTGTTTGATGAAATGGACAGGTAAGAGAGGGAGAGGGGGAGAGAGAGAGAGAGAGAGGATGGAAAGAGAGGTGGGATGGAGAGAGACATGACAGGTAAGAGAGGGAGAAATGGACAGGGGAATGAAGGAGTGGGGGAGGGGGAGAGAGAAGAGGGACACCGGGATGATGTTGGGTTATTATGGAAAGGGGGGTAATTTGGATGCTTAAAATTAACCCATTTATCAAATTAGAATTTTCCTTCTTGAAAAAACTTTTCCTCCATCTCACCAGTAAGGATAATTGATCGATTCCAATCTATTAACTGACATTCAACCTTCATTCGTAATTGTATAATTCTCCCTATGGATATAATGTATTTTGTTCCGCTAAATGCCATATCTTTCTACATGGGATGCTATTTTTATTTCCACTCATATATTCGGTCATTTGTGCAATACATTTGAAGTATAAATTAATTATTGATATTATAACCATTTATTGAATCCTTCATTATATTGAATAAAATGCATGAATAGCATGTGCCAACCTATTAAGTACATTAGATAAAGCTAGTTTGGCGATTTCTTTTTTAATCAATCTCATGCATTGCACCAATTCTTACAAGTTATGCCAATCCTCTCAAGCTATGCGGCACAAGAATGTTTTTATGTGCGCCAAATACTTGTGCCGTTTTACACTAGTTATCTAAAAAATCAAGTGTCACTCTATCTTTCTCTCTACTTTATGCTCTCATCCCTCTTACTCCAAATATTGACTGTGATTGTCCGCACAACAGAGACAGTAGTTGCAAAGGAGCATGTTTCTTGATATAAGTTTATCGAGGTTTTATTTTGATAGCAGCTAGTTTTTATTTTCTTTGAACTTCTTTTAACAAAGATGAGTCAGATTTGTCTGGATGAGCATGTATTATTACCGAAGAATTTATGGGTCGGATGTTTAGCTCGAGGGTGGCTCTAAAGTGGTTGTTGATCAACTCAAAGATCCAAGAATCTGCTTCTGACCATTCAACATCATGCTTGTCTGATTTTTCGATTATTTCACATATTAATAGAGAGACAAACCTTCAAATCCATAGATGAAGATGTTGGAAGGCCAATTTCCTCCATCCATCAAGAAAAGTTGTAACTAAATAATTAATCTTTCTTCATATAAAACTATCATTGGATCACACAATAGTTGTTTGGAGATAAGTGTAGATAGATAAATAACAGAATTCGGAGTGCCTTGAGATATGTGTCTTGAGGTGGACAGGTACACCCCTTGCTTCGAGATATTTCGACAATGGTGAGTAATGGAGTGGCCTTTCAGGTCAAGCATGTTTACCGGAGGCCAACGGAGCAGCGGACTGGATGGCAGCGTATGGGGCGAACCACTCAGGAGACACCCTGTGGGATGAGGAGGGAGGCTTGCCTAGGGCATTATGTGATTTGCTATTTGCTGATTCTACTGGGTGTATTCGTATCTGCATTGTATGAGATATCCGTTTTTAGAAAAAAAAAAAAACATTCTTTCTCAACCCGAACCCTTAACAAACCTGGGTTCTCTGTGCCCGCGGGGGTGTTAACAAACCTGTTCCACGTGCACTGCTTGTTCGCGCTGTACCAATATGTGCACATGCTCATGGGCAGCCGCGTAGCAACACTTATTTATGCACACCCTTGCAGAACAGCATAAAGCCGGTTTCGGAACCGGCGGACTACAAAATGGCCGTCCCCGGCGCGGCCCAAATTTCATCATTTCACTCGATTTTCGAGTGCTCCGTCGACCCTTCATAAGAACGGCAGGCGTTGCCACCTCGGAAGAACTCCCCTCCCCTCTAAACTATCTTAATCCCCGTATCTGCTTGCCCTCGTCTTCTCCTCTCCTCCTTTCCCCACTCTCCTCTTCTCCTCCTCCTATTTATCTTCTCCATTTATCTTCTTTCCTTCGCAACCGAAGGTTCTGCATTCAAGAACTCCGATAAATTCCTCCTCTCGAAACCCGAGACCCATTCCTCGCCTCTCCTTCCGTCTCCGGTCACATGGGGAAGCCGGTCCGGAGCCGGCCGCGGCGTAGCCAGCGCACTCGCTTCACGAGATCCGAGGTAATCTCTGTCTCCGTTGTATCTTGGTGGGTTTCTTGGAACAATCTCTTTTCCCGAGGTATCTGCTTCGCTTCTTTCATTTGGATGCTTTCCTTTGTTTATCTTTCATTCGTATGGTTTAGGTTTTTGTTTGAAGTGGCTGCGTTCTTTCTGTTTTGGAGTTTCTTCGCAACGAGTTCTTTCTGTGAAATCTTGAATTGATTGGATGTTTTGATAGTGGAATGTGGTTCTTTATCAATGTGTTAGCCTGATGAGGGTTTTGGTTCGGTGATCGAGAAGGGGAAAAGAGGAAGTTCTTTCTTTTCCTTGGCAGATGTTTGTCGATGATAGAATTTTACTTGTGTGAGATTTTTGCCCTATTCTGTATAATGCAGGAATGTTGTTATTCACAATTGGATAGTGATAGACACGGAACTTCCAGTTGGATATGTCTCATCCATCAAAATATGTTTTTGTGTTTTTTCAAATAGATTGAGGTATGCGCTGCTGATGCATGAGTAAATTTTATTGGTCTTCTTCTTGTTTGTTTGGTAGTCCAACCTACCAAAATTGTTGCACATAGCTGCATAAAATTATACTTTCTTGCATGTGCCAAAGGTGTTAATAGTTTTGATCAATTATTTTGTGGACTTCTTTCTGAATTTTTTTTGGGGGCTGGGATTAGTGAAGTGATCAGTTTAACTATGAACAAAGCCCCGCAGCTAATTCCACCATAAAGTTGTGTTTTTTGTTATGTTGTTTAGATATTATTTGTACATCGAAACCTGCAAAAGGATACATCATGAAAATTGATATTTCACTTCTTCTCTTTTCCTTTCCATGCTTGCTTTTTTACTTCCTCTCTTCTTTTCCCTAATAATATAAATGCATGGCCTGTTTGCATGTTGTCATATTTTTATGGACTAAACAGACCAGAATGCATGGGATGTAAGCGGCAGTCCACTGAGTAGGGCCACAATAACCTGCTTTTGCCGACAGAAGATCCTGTTATGCATGCTCTACTTCAGTCCTTCTTACCATAAATTTGTTGTTCCTTTAATGCCCGAGGTTGAAGAAGCACATGCCCATTTATTACACGTCATCCTCTGCAATTGGCAGCTCATAGAAGCAAGCTTGAAGAAGTAGTGCTCTTCCCAGGGGTTGCGACTGCTGTGATGCTTTTTTGCTGAGTATTTGTTGTGTCTGAAACACCTTTATTGTTGCGCTGATATTTTCTCCTATTTTTGCTTTAAAGATTTAGTGTTTTCACAGCTTATTGGAGCCAATAAGCAATATGAAATTGATCCTTCTTAAGTTACAAATGAATAGTTATTATATTTACTTTCTTATTTTCTTAAAATTCAAGTGACAAGATAGATCTCATATCATGTTCAATCATAAATCCTTTGTTCTCAGAACACTTATTGAAACTTAATACCTTACAGTCATCAATTGTTTATACCAGCTACTTTCTTTTCTTCAACAGATCAGGCAGATGGAGAATTTACTTGTGGAGAAAAAAGATGAATTAGATCAAATTTTTTTTCAGAATGTTACCAAAGAATTGAAGTGAGCTCTTTTTTATTTAGCATTCTCTGAAGTGTTCTGTTTATTAATCACAGATTTATTACACATTAATCCTTTTTAGTAGTCAGTCACCCTTCAAGACAGAACTTGCAGATTGTTTCTCCTTGATATCGTTGCTTTTTTCTTCATGACAAACAATTACAGCTTCTACATAATATTTTCTCTTATTTGAGGAATTCTGTTTTAGTGTTGCTTCAGGTCGAGCTGGAAGTAGAGCTATACAGATGGAGCAGGTTTTTCCCCCACATTGTAATCACTATGCTTGTACTGTATGAGCTATTCCAAATGTAATGTCTTCTTAGTATCAGGTGCAAAAGTGGTTCCAGAGTAAGAAGAGAAATCAGGCAACTGAAGTTACCTCCTCACCTAATCCTCTGGAAGAATTCATTAATATCTCAGACACAAGCCATTCGAACAGTGCACCGGAGAGTTCTTCGGACCTGCCCAAAGGTGCTTTATACATCACTTTTTATTAATTTAGGTCTGCACCATGCCATTGAGCTTCCGATATCTGTCATTTAAGCCTGAAACAAGACCAAGTGATTTCTGTGTTATTGGATGATAACATGTTGCCTGTCTAATTAATGCCATGTTTGGCATTGCTTTTCCCCATGTTTTCTGTTTGTTAATAATAAAAACATGAACAAAGAGAGAAAAAAAGCATGTATGAACTATTATCATGATTTCTTGGAAAAGTGAGAGCAATGAGATTATCATGATTTCTTGAAAACCTCCCTCCAAATCCTTCACATCATTTGGATCTTGCCCTCCTCTTTGTTATTGCCACCGCCTCTACCACAACCACTTACATCTTTACCTCTTCCTCTATCCTTTCCACCCTCCCTTCCTCTTTAAAAAGGGTGGCCCAATGCATGAGGTTCCTACCGCTATGGGTTCTGGAAAGGGTCAAATGTATAGAGAGGTTGCTCCTGTGTTTTGAGCCCATGGCACCTAGGTCACAGTGGATGACCTGCGGTACACTCCCCTCCTCTTTGCTTCCCCCAAATCTAATCCCTTTTATACACTATATGGGTCCCTAACACCCCCCCCCCCCCTCTCCTATTATCATAATTGCTGCTGCCACCACCGCTCCTCTATCCTTCCCTGCCTCTTCGCTGCTCTAAACATGATATCTTTCTCTACACTGTCTGAATCCCGCCCTCCTCTCTGTTATTGCCGACACCACTATTATCCACAGCCGCCACCATTACCACCTCCACTCCCTCCTCTTAACCCTTTGCTCTCCACCTCCTCTCTGCCACCCATAAACTTGAATTTTCTCCTCTAGAACCTCCTCCTCTCACATGGCTTTACTCTCCACCATTGCTGCCGAGAACGAGGGACCATCACTCAAGGAGCGCCAACGAGGTGGTTGGGGAAGGTGATGGGCTTGCATAGACTTGCTTGAGGTTGAAAGAAGGGTTGATCTTTGATTTTTTTTCCTCAAAAAATAAAAGTAGTTGTCGACAATGAACATGTTTTTGTATTTTCAAAATCTAGAAAATAGTTGAGACAATTTTTGTTGTCTAATTATATAAATTGGAAATGTGAAAGTGATGCCTGAAGCAACTTTAGTTTCTATAGCATATTCTACAGTCTGTCATACTATCACATTCATGCAGCCAAATATGAGAGTGACACTATGATAAATAAAGGAAGATGTAAAAGAACATAGCTGCATGAAAAAATAGAAACTATCTATAGCTTATTATTAGAATATGATGCCTTAATTACATGAATGGCCAAATTCCATTTCTGATATTGTGATTACCACTTCTTTAACTTATCATATACAAATACAATGGAACAACTAGCGAATCAACAAGTATTGAGATGTCTAAATCATCATAAGGTTAGACCTTAGGGATCTCAAGATGTTGATGCACTGACAAAAATACATAACTGAATGGTTCCTACCTTAACTTTCCATGCCTAAGATAAATATATGTCCATTCAGTCGTCTTTTAAAGAGAACTAACTTGTTTCACCCTTAAATTGGCTCCCTTTTACCAAATCATTAGAATGCTGATTTAAATGATTGAACACATTCCAACTATGGTTCTTAGACAGTAGTCTCTTCTTCAACATGGTGCTCATCCTCAAGTGTCATGCTGGTCTTGGATGCATCTGCTTCTTTAGTTGCCCAGAGTCAATCAACTGGGATACATACAAAGACTTGATATGCCGATTTGTCTGCATACTGGACCTGGATCCCCCCAATCCCCATAAAACATTAGCAATAGTTTTAACATGGTAGAGTAAATTGTTCAGTCTCCCAAGACACTAGTTTTCCGATGTTTTATAGATCTTGTAATTACTTCTCGGTTAATGTTGCATATTTTGTCCCATGACATTAGAATTGAAACTGTACAATCTTTTTAATTTTGGATTTTTATTCAGATACAGGAGAGAAGGTTCCTGATGAAACGAATTTGGAGTTTGAGGCCAGATCATCAAGAGATGGGGCATGGTAAGCACTTTGTAAGGCTTTCCATGTGTTCCAACTCCATATTTGCAGATTTGCATTAATCTGTAGTCCATTTTTAGGATTTTTTTTCAAAAAAAGGATTTTTGTTAACTATCTTCTTCTTCTTCTTTTTTGAGCTTGGAGAGGGGCAACCCCCGAGCCCCACCTCCTTTTATTATCTTTTGGGTAAGTATCTACTATAAAGTTGTTATGTGTTTCAACCTTGACTACATAATATCTCATCCAAAGCTTGTGGGAATCTCTTTCCTTTGAAGATGGGTAAACTCTAATGCTTGTTATAATTGTCCTGGCTATTAAACTTGTAATATTTGTATTCTCTTTGGCATTCTAATGTTCTTTGCATCTTCAACCTAAAGTTTAACTAACTCTGACTTCTTGTACAAAAGTTAGACTGTTGACTACCATTGCATGGGCTATTGATACCATGGGCAAAGCCAGAAATTTTTCTTGGAGTGTGGGGAGGGGGACCAAAATCATGATATACTTTCACAATGGATCATTCATTGGGAGAAATACGTAGATTCATATGAAAATGCTAATGCATTGATGTTTTAAACCTTAGAGCTAGTTCCTTATAAGGTCCAAAAAGAATAAAGGGAAAGGCTTTAAGCTAAACTACAAAGAATGTCACAATCTTTAAATATATCAAGAAATTCTAAACATACAATGAGGAGAATTAGAAGGGAAAAATGAACAAGTAAAGGCACAAAAATAATTCTCAAAGTAACCATTTTTCATACATATTTTCAAATCTCTCTAATCTGTTCTATGATTCTGTATTTCCATCAACTTCTTAAAACTGAAGTATATGAAAATATGAAAAAGAAGTTGGCATAAATGGGTTTGTTAAATATGGATAGGAGTTCTATTTAATGGGGTTTCCAAAGGTTTTCTTTTAAACAGAAATACAAAGGTTTTTCTTTTAGAAGTTAAGAAGGAAAGTAGGCAAGGAAAGCTCTCGGGATTTTCAGGAGGTGGGGCAATAAAAGGAAGACCATACACTTTGAAAGAGGGGGGCAAAATAGTCATACATGGAAGACGTAGGAGGGCCAGGCATTCAAATTCCAAATTATAACTTGGGTTCGTGGTGCTAAAACGCACTTTAACCATGCCAGTGGGAGGGCGGGCACTTGCCCCACCACCCGCCCCATGTGGCTCAGCCCCTGACTGAAACCTACCTTTTGTGAACTTTTCTAACTTCTGGCTTTCAGAGGTTGGGAATATTTGTGAATGGAACTTGTGATGATAAGATGCTGCTGTTAGCGACAGCTTCAATATGTATATCAAATTGATGATAATGATACTTCTATCTATATATAGGCGTGTAGTTGCTAATTTTTTCTGGATCTGTTCGAAATAATGCCCTTGGTTCTTTTCCCTACTACCATGCCTGTGCCACATAGAACTATGGGCATCATGAAAGTTATTTCTCTTCCCATTTAATATTTTCTTCTATGCATCCTCTCCTCCATTTGGCTTCTTATGGCTTTATTCTTTATATATGATTTCATACAAAGGTCTTGGTTGTTCCCACTTACATTTAATATGTACACTATTATGGAACAGATAAAAATTTTGTTCCAGCAGCCAATGTCTGGTAATTGTCATATCAATAATATAATAAAAATCTTTTTATCTCCCAACTTGTTTACATGCAGTAGGCCATTGATTGTTTTTTTTTCTGATTCATTCTCCTTTTAGGTCTTCCTACAATTCCAGTTTCTACTGGGTCACTGGATCATTACATAATCTTCTAGATCCACTTATAGCAGATTGAGACCTTTCCCAAAAGGGAACAAGATCCTGATATGCATGTGAGAAAAGGCATTAGAGTTCCTTAGTTAGGGGTTCTTGTTACCTCAGATATTTAACTGGCTTGTTGTATGGATGGCTGCAGAGGATTGAATTTTGGGGACCTGGTAAATAGTGAACTGTAGCAATCAGGCTTGGATGTATTGTGCATTATTATGTGACATAATGGGCAATATCATTGTTCTCATCTGATAAGGATAGCTGAGTGAGGGGATTATTTAGAGGGAGTAAAATTAGACATACATGGACAAAGCGAATGACAGTGGATGGGGCTTGGCTTAACCAATGGACAACTTATTGGAGGGCAAGGGCAAGACAAGATGAGAAGACAGGCAAAAGTTCCATGCTCGGATGATATGTGAGTGGCATGAGAAGTTGAGGGAAATCGGAGAGGTTTCAAAGCACTGAAGGACTTGTAGCTGAGGAACTAGAGAGGTGACCATGATTTATAATGAAGGGGCCCAAAGAAGAGTTATGAAAATTTAGATTGTGTCATAAGGAATGTGTGATGCTTTAAGTCACAAAGACAAGTGGAGGTAACAAAAAATGGACCATTAGTTGCCCGAAGAGCGAGATTGGGAGCGCGGGTGTGGGGGAAGTTGATATTTTAGAAACACTTTCAGTAAGGAAGTGTTTAGAAAGCGGATGCAGGTTTAAGATTATGTGAAGCTTCTAAAGTTGGTGCATTATCCTAGGTAGAAGATTCTAACCACGAAGAATGGACCTATTTCTGAGAGAGAAGACATGCAATAGCCCAAGGCAGAGGCTCATATTTCATTTGGTGGTTGAGAAAAGCAAGGTAATAGATAGGAACATTTTCAAAGTTTGCTATGAAAAAAGGGTGAGGAAAGGCTGATAATTGTTTCCTGCATTTTAGATGGCGGTTTTCGGATAGAGAGAACAAAAAACGAGGCAACTGTATACATTGACCTGTAACTTATCTTCTTTTATGCTCATCTTTCATAACATTTTTTTCCTAAAGAAAATCTTAGTTTTTTTTCCCCCTCTTTCATTGAGTCTGTATCATCATTTCTTTCGTTTGCTTAACAACCTCCCAGAGAGCCTTAGTGAGTCATCATTGGAAGGTAAATGAAGCATGATAATCAAATGTGCAATAATACATATAATCTGCATGAGAGTGGAATTGTTCATTAGATCCTAGGACAACTTATACGATTAAAGCCAATACAAATAAAAGAACTAGTTTAAGACTGCTCTCATTGAGCAATGCCAGAACAATGGTAAAAATGTGATATCACTGTTTGACACTTTGTATAGAAGTCTAATAAGTTGAAGGAGGTCTTGTGATGAGATCATAGATGCAAATGCTCAGATGTGGTGGAGATCTATATAAAGGATGTGTCAATCTCACATAATGCCTTAAAAAGTTTCTCATGAATCAGCCTAACATTCTTGGTGACCTGTATATTGAGGATCAATAAACAGGCAATGCAATGAGTTGACTTATATGGTAGCGTGCAGCCCCTCTTATATTACACACTCATATATGAAACTCTTGCATGTATGTAGATGCACAGCACAACTGTATGCATTTGCATACCACTGGTGTTCTAGTATACAGTCCTTGACTTACGAAACAGATAAATATAGAATTTTACTGCTAATTTATGGCTTAGCTTTTTTGAAACTATTATCATACCTGATTAATCTTTTTCTGTCACTGCAGGTATGATGTTGCTACTTTCCTCACGCACAGAGTTCTTAGTTCTGGCGAACTTGTAAGGGCATCGTGCAATCTATTTATTTGTTTTCTTTATGTCTCAACTCCAAGGCCTAAAAGTTTGTCAAACATGACATAATGTCCTTAATGATTTGATTTTGGTTTGCTTGCCAGGTCTTTCTGCATGTGAATTTCTCTTGCAGCATTTGCTACATTCTGATTCTTGTGCTGTCACATATATATGCTGTCACAATTGTGCTGTCACGGGGATATTTTTCAGTTTCATATATGAATGGCTCTAAACATGAGCATGGAATAGAAGGGGAAAAACCTACCATCTTTGGAGCAAGATATTTGCTCTGATAGATGCTGACTATGCCTGATTCTGCCAAAGCAATCATTTATATCTTGCACAAAATATTTCAAGTACTTCCTTTCCTGTTAGTATTAAGGCATGCTCTACAAAAATCCGGGCTTGGTTTATTGTTGGCCTACTTGGTTATTGACAGTGTGCAACAAAAGCACTATTTTTACCCTGCTTTTATATTGTTGCAACCATGTGCTTCCTGCATATAGTAAACAATGTGTTTAAAAATGAAGTATATGGCTTGACGCATGTATAATTACTACTGAAGAAATGCTAGAACATTGTTAACAGATGTCACATGTAGCCCAATTGTGACAGCCTTCTGCTAATCCAAAATGTCTGTTTATCCGATGTATCTTATTTCTTGCAGTCATATTCCCAAACAGCCATTTCTTATTTTATGATAAATGTTTGGGGAACTTTTAGAGAAATATTGGTGTATTGTTACATAGAAGAATTGTAAAATATTGTTCTCGTTCATCCTTAATGTTGCCTTCAGATTGTCAAATGTTCATTGGTATGTGTGATCTATCTTCATGTTATTCTAGGAAGTTCGTGTGCGATATCAAGGATTTGGTGCGGAGGAGGATGAATGGGTGAATGTCAAGAAGGCAGTACGGGAGCGCTCAGTTCCTCTCGAGTCTTCTGAATGTTGGAAGGTTGCAGTGGGGGATCTTGTTCTCTGTTTTCAGGTACGTCTTAAGAACAAATAGATTTCCCTTCTTTTACCTTGTAACCAGTGAATTTATTTCCTCCGAGGACTCTAACTTCAGGAAAACGCTGAACAAGCCACATACTATGATGCACGTGTCATAGAAATCCAGAGGAAACTGCATGATATAAGGGGCTGCAGGTGTCTCTTCCTGATCCAATATGATCATGATCAAACTGAGGTAATTGTTATCTGAACCGGATATGTTTCGGTGTCACTCTTTTGTACCATAACCATAATCATGTAGCGTTTTCCCAAATATTCGGCATTGGCTTTATGGATGCTGAATAAATAGTATTAGTTAAAACCATACACAGGGATCTAATAAGATCTTATTTTAACTGTCTGATTGTTTATGCCAAATGTCAGGAAAAAGTAAATTTAAGAAGACTCTGCCGGAGGCCAGCAAATTGATCTCAAGGTTTTGCTTACGTATTACAGATGAGGGCAATCATTTCCCCATCCACTGATCTTCCAGGATCAGAGGTTGCACCCAAGACTTTTAAGGGATTGCATTTCTACTTTGTGACAAAATGATCATATTTTATTAAGCTTTCTTTCACTGATCATATGCCAGCAATGTTACAAGTTTAGGGTAACTTACGACAGGGTTGCAGCTCCTTGGGTGATAATGTTCCTAGTTATTATGAAACTCAACAATCACCTAATTCATTCTTTGATTTGTCATACTATCCTGATAGTTACAGCTAAAGTGGCGAACATGACCAGCCTGTTCGTGAGCGGAGGTTGCTGGTAACCTTCAATTTTACGTTTTATAAGCAGGGAGACTAAAATATATCGTAGGGCCTGTTGGATGCATGAGTGTCTCTCTCTTTCTTGCATTATCTGTCTAAATTTCTTGCAATCGTTAAACAAAGAGATACAAATGTCCTTCCTGTATAATAAATAATTTTATCGACGCTAAGGGTGCTATTCGGTATGGACCGGATTCCATTAATCCTGGACCCTGGACCCTGGACCGTGGACCCGTTTGAGGTTTAGGTCTAGACTTTGTTCCTATTGATCAGGTTGGGTCCAAGCTGAGGTATGAAAAATATTCAAAGGCCCCTCAAGTCTACAGGTTGGGTTCGGGTATTGTTAGACCCATGGCTCGGCCAATTGTATCCGTGTCGGCAGGTTTGGATCGGGTCTGGGTTCGACTTTGTACCAAAATTATGAGTGTGCAAGTGGGGTGGTTAGTTGAGATATAACTTTAATCAAACTCAATTCAACCCACTGTAAATCGTACTCAACATGAGCTGAACCCATCATGTCAGACTGAACTATGTTGACTTAAATGTGCACCGTCTTGATCTAAGTATTCATATAACTGAGCTTACAATGGATTTGATCAAGATTTAATAAAACTAATTGGCTGGGTACCCTTAGACTTGCATAGCTTTATGATTACATGATTTGTTTGGCTAGTAATTAAATCAAAGGATTTGGACGTTGGATTGGGATCAATTTGATTGGACATCGATTGAACCTTGGATGCTCGATATTAGGAATCCGATTCCTATTTAATGCCCTCAACACACATTATAAATGATGTATGATAAGGACCCAAAGTTTATAACAAGGTCTAATATAATACTAATATTACACACTACATACATAGATACATACATACATGCACGGATAAAAGTATATTTAATCAAGATGGTGTCAGGTCTAAAAACCTTAGAACCGGACGCTACATATCTTATCATAGTATTAGGTCCCAATACAGGTAGAATATCAGGTCTGCAGGGTCCCAATGACAACCACAATCAACACAAAGTAATTTAGACAATATAAACGTTCTTGATTCCTATTTTGATACACAATTCAGGATTAACCTACGCAAATAAATAATCTTTAAGATTGCATAAAAATAGGGTAATCAATTATAATCATAATAATCCAAAATCTTATCCAAAATAGCTAATCGAAAAATATCTTTTGAAATTTTTTTAGTTCAGTATAAATATCCAAAACCTTTTTCATAAATAACTGTTATGAAACTAAATACATCCTCATAAGATCAGTTAAAACACACACAAGTTTTAGTGAACCAACCATACATGGAGGGCAGCATGTCTCCGTTTAAACAGAGGTCTATGATTACCCCATCATATGTTCGCTATTCTTGCTTCAGATGTGAACTCACGAAGATGGTGTACCAACGAAACATAAAAAAAACTCATGAAGATGTGAGCATACGATCAAGCTTTGGAATCACTAGGGACTAGCCCACCGGCTGCTGGAACCAAATGTAGAATATATTTCCACACAGTTTTCATTCCCGTCCTTTACGTGAACAGGCTAGTCGCCAGTTCCTCCAAAAGGACCCACAATGCTATCAAGGATCAGAAGATAAAAGCAATCCAACTTCTCCCAGATCACTCCCATTCCTCCATGTTCTCTGACTGCAACTGCCTTAACCTTGGGTGCAGAATAAAGCTTGCTAACAAATTTATCATGTTCGCACACAGGAAAATCACACACCCGTTTGATTCAACGGTGGTTCAGCATGCTGGATTCAACGCACCAATTTTTATTGGCTACCATTTCCAAGCTTTCACAGCTTGAACGTTGCCCAAAAAACAGTGCTCTCTAACATGCACATTATGCTCAAGCAAGCCATTAGATGAATTCACGAGTCAAGGTTAACCACAATAGCAGGCCAGATGCCTAAAGAAAATATCAATATCAGCAAAAAAAAAAAAATCAATGCTAGAGGAGAGAGGCCTACACAGCCTGATTGTGATAACAGTTTTCAGGAATAAGAGTGCAGACAATAATGATTGGAACACTAAACAGCAATTAGTGATGTCTAGAAATATATATTCCGCATTCCTGTAAGTCCAGATGTCAAGTACAAGATGGCAAACAGAAATTTTAAAGGCGATAAGTTGGCAGCATCTCTTACAATTAGATAGAGAAAAATTGAAAACCAATTTAAAGTTGAAAACTGGACCCTCGCATTGTAATGAAAAATGAAAGTTCGATGACTCAGCCATGTTACTTCCCTCTGACAACAGCTATATTTAGTTTCCACATAATTATAGTTCGAAATTGTCCTCAAATCTGAAATAAGAAATGACCATTAACCTTGACCAGCCAAGCTTATCCCATCTATGCTGGGTTAGCTATGTGAATCGAATGATGATTCACTTAACTATTCAGTTCTATTCGGCTCTCGACAAGAAATGACCTTAAGATTTCTTTAGGAAAATGGACAACTGTAGTACCCAGTAAGAAAATAGATGATGCTTATTAGCATATAAAATTGAATCTATCCATGCAGTTGAAAGCTTCTGAGCAACTCAGTTACTCCTGTAGCTATATTCATGGATACAAATCAAGTTTTTCAGAAAAGAATACATGCAACATAAATTTAGATGAGTAATCATTACATTGATGTTGTAATGATCAAAGGGGAGAGGCAAGGATTCATTGATATTGGATCTGAAAACAGGTAGGGAGAATGGCGTGTCCATACCAAGTCTATGTATGTTCACTAATCAAATGTCGATTAATCATCTATCAGGAGTAAAGACAGCAAATATAAAGGATATTAGCACTATGAATTGATACTAGATGGTAAACAAAAAGAAAGCTATTGAGTTCTAAGTACATACTGAAACAGTGACATCAATATGCTTTGCCTCTCCTTCGGCAGATACAAGGATCCTGTAAGCAAGAACACATCTCATCAAACTTGGATGCCACCAAGTGAACTGATATTATAGTACACTAATACACCTGTGAAAAGAAATATGCTATCATGCAAACAGTTCAAAATTATGCTCTTGGTTGCATGTGTGGATAATTGGCATTACTAATCCAGTAATATAATATCCTACCATATAAAACATCTTAGCCATCTCCTACTTAACTTTGCAAACTTCAAACGTCCAACAGATGCCTCTTCCTCCAAGAATATTGCCGTTACTAACCAGCATTTATGTGCCACGATTTCAAATTCTGCCAGAGTTAATTCCCCAGCAATTTGTTAGTTGTTATGTATTCTCATTGATTCGACATTTTGGTCACCAGACGGTAATGATGGTAAGCATCCTCCTTGGCAATGTAGGCAACCTTCAAAGCATATCATCACAAAATGCATTTCAACCTCGATTTTGATATTAAACGACCACCACAATATGCATATAACTTTTTATTGCTTCCTACACCATTTTCAAATCTACTACCTTGAGAAAAGTGGATGTAAAAACAGATGAATGCCACTATTCACCATATAAAAACATCTATTTCGCTAGGAACTTAACAATGAAGATTGTTGTATCCATACAAGAAGAATCCCCTGATCCTATCGAGAATCTATAAACATCTAAACCCAAGTGGTGTAGCACATATCATAATCTAGAAAAGAAAGATGCAACAAACCAGCGACAATACCTAGTTAATTTTACATTTGAAAGGCAGTCACATTACTCTAGAGTATATTTTCCAGATCAAAAATACCATCTTCAAGAAACCTCAATGCATAGGTCAAACGATGACCCTGCTACATATTAGTTAACTTTTGATCATCTATCGAGGACAAGAAATTAATCAATAAAACTGCCATTAGGTTGTGGTAAGGCAGAAATTTTTGAAAATCTATGCAGAAACATGTTCTTCACAAGAATATTACAGAAAATGATGAGATAAAAAACCACAGAGACCAAAGACACAGAGATAATAATACGTATGATATAAGTGGTTCATGAGAGCTGTCACCACAAAAAAAAAGACATGTTTGCTCTTACCTGAAGTTGTTTGAAGATTGTTCCGAGTATATTGACAGGCACATACAAAAAAATATAGTATTACATATAACTAAGAAAATTGAGATATAAATATTAATTTTTAATCTACGGGAGGCACAAAATCATCTCTTTTGGAATTTGCCCCATATTTAAGTTAGCCAAGAATTTGATAGAAGTCATAGAAGAAGAAAAAGAGTACAAATGCCATGGTCAAGTGCATGGTCATATCAGTTACATTGAATGCCTAATAATATATTGATACAGAGTTGTAACCAAATGAGTAAATGTTCATTCACTATACAAACTTAACGATAATTAAGGATGTCCGCCATCCAATCTAATTTGATAGCACAAGTGAGGGCATCTTAAAAACTTGACATGAGACTGCACCATTTGTTAGCTTTAGCTGACATCAGAGATTGGTAACATTTAAGTATAGTTTGCGCATCAAAATCTAGGGCAGTTGCCTTCCAAAAGTTTAAGCTCTCATGACCTCCAACATGACAGGATGCCAGGGTTGTAACATGAGTGGGGTTATGCCTTCATCATCCCAAAAGAAAACAGGGAAACTCACGAAACAGTGCGTCCATAACAAACAGATGCAATATAAAGATTTTTTGCCCACTTATCCTGCAAGCAACAAATAAATTTATTCATCAAAATTAACAGAGGTAATAAATCACAAGACAAAATTTTTTTAAAATAAAATATACAATTTCCGCACCTTCACATGCTGACTAGGAAAAGCCGAAGTTCTGAGAGTCTCTTGTGTTTCATCCGCAGGCCTCCTCCTGGGCACACTAAGGACAAACGCGGCCTGGTCCCATGTTGCAGCAGTTGCAGTTATACGATAGCCGTTATCCCACCTACGGTGAATACCTTCACTAGGGTATAAGAAGTCAAGTTCAACAACCTGAACAAAAAGGTATACAAAATCAGTGCAATATCTTTGAAATCCCACTCTACATAAATCTAACAGAATGTTAAGTAGCACTTAAAACAACTGCACCCAAGAAAAAAAAAAGGGGTCAAACACTTCCCTCACCACTAAAAGAATTTTTAGAAAAGGGGAAAAAAGAAGGAAAATAACCTGATCTGAAAAGCCAGCATTACGGGACATGACAACTGCCCATCTACTTCCAGCAGTTGCCATGGCAGTGACATAGAAGCCCTCTCTCCATTTTTTGTTTATCCACTTGAAAGGAAATGAATCACTAACTTTGTAGGACTGCTGTGCATACTGTGTACCTGGATGAGAACCATTGGAAATTGACCATTTGCATGACCACTGGAAAAAACCCCAAACTCCAAAATGATATGAAATTAGGGAGACTTACCTTTGGACATTACTACCAAGGAGCTACCATTATTTGCTCCTGCTAATGCAGTAATGTAATAGTTCCTCTCCCATTGCTCCATTATCCATTCCTTTAAGAAGAAAAAGATAAGTTTCATGGAAGTTGTAGATAAATGTAAGTGTGCGAAAGAAACCATGCTACAAGCAATAGCATTGGGCTTTAATATAATATAGGGATACAATACAAGTTGTTAAGCTATAAGAACTTCACTTAGACTGCTCCAGTAAACAAGCAGTACAAGGGTACTCACTTTGTGAAGAAAATTTGGTGACAGTTCATACAATTGAGCAGTAAAACCAGTGCCTGCATCCATTATCAGGGCCCAAAGATTTGTACAAGATGCAACACAACTGATAAATAAACCATCTTCATTTCCTTTCTCAATATGTGGTGCAAGCCTCCCATCCGCAACATTGTAGTGATACCTGAAATTTGCAAGAGTAGTAAGGAGAGAGATGAGTCACTCTTCTTATCTGGGGATCTAACAAAAGCATTATGCATCATATAAAGCAAATACCTTTGCTTCATAGGTCGCCGAGCATTATAAACACTAATCCATTGTGTTGCAGGCATCCCCATTCTAACCTTCTTCCTTGGCTGCTCATCATCCTCTTCTTCCAACATCAGCCGGCCTCTCTTTTGACCAACCTGATATATAAGCTTTACGGCATTTAACTGAAGATTAGACATGCGCTATATTGCATTGGATCATAACTTTATCCTTTTCTGATATAACTTTTTATTTATTTATTTTTTTTGGAGAAACTTTACTTTCAAAGTTAAAAAGGAAATGGAGGCTGTTAATATACCTTTTGAGCACCATCTGTGTTAATTGGTCTGATATCTGGGTTTGGACCTACTATGCCATCAAAGAGAGAAATGCACTTTGCGTAATTAGGTTCTTCATCAAACTTTAAGTTGACAACATACTCCACAAACTGTCTGAAGGGCTGTGGGCAAAAGCAACATAAAGACTCTGGAGATGTAGCCATCTTCTTTTTGCAGACAAGAAAACCTTTGTTCTCTCCCTACAAGTAGAAGAATGCTAGTAACATGAGATGAGCAAATGAAACAAATTTTGATGACTCCCAGTGTAGAAGTTCAAGTCGCTATACCTGGTATCCTTGCCATGGTAGACGGCCACGGAGAAGAAAGATTAGCGTATAAGCAAGGGATTCTAAATCATCTCTCTTGCTTGCTGTCCTTCCTAGGTGAGCATGAACACTAGCATATCGCACTGTTCCCCTGTAATATCCAATTGAAATAATAAGCCCAAGTTCAGAGAATAAGGATCAAACTTAAACTGAATAATTGACTCCTTTTCTTCGCATATAAGAAGATCAATATAGAGATCAGACATGGAATTCATGGATTCACCTGAAGACATCTGGACGTTGGTCATACTCTACATGCAGACCTGTAGAATTGTCCTTCCATCTAGTGGCTGTTAATTAAAAGTTCACAACTAATAAGACATTTTCACTGTTAATAGTCCCTAGAAATACATAATACGCTACGCCTAAAATGTTGAGACACTTCAGCTTTCTACATCTTGATAGTAGGTCATTAAATTTACCTAAGCCAAGATCAACAAGAAACAATTTTTTCTCGTCAGGAGTCCCAGGAGGCCCGAGTAAGAAGTTCTCAGGCTTTACATCCCCATGCACATACCTGTCGTTAGTAACAATTTATAACCATACACCTAACATCTTTTTAAGAAACACAATAGCTATAGTGTAGTACAAGAAAAACAAGAGAATTGCATAATAGAATTTATCAGAGCAACCCTTTCGAATGCATCTTCTCCAGTATGGAGATTGCTTCAATAGCAATACACGCAACCATTTCAACGGACATTCTGCAAAAATTGGAAAGGAAAATTATGTCAAGCCACAAAAGAGTTTGCAAGAAATTACCTTATTGACTGGGATTAAATTTAGCACTCACGTGTGCGAGTTATTATTCCAGACATCCCATAGACTTGGTCCCAGCATATCCATAACCTGCAGAGTATTATGCAATTATGCTAAGAGCTCAAAACAAATATATAACATAAAAAGAAACAGAACTGTGTGTATATGAATGTACCATGACATAATAGTCTCCTTGGCGACCCTTGTAATGGACACGCGGCACACCATGAATGCCCCCAAGAGTGCTGCATATATTGAAAATCATTTAGGTCAGAAAGCTTCATCAAAGTACTATCATGAGAACTTCAAAGATCATTCACAAAACAAGACAACAACAGCACTCACTTGTAAACTTGCCATTCATACGGGGGTCCATGGTTACATCCTTTACTGCTTCTATGCTCAAACTTTAAAGCCACCTGGCATGCAAACAAAGCATATTCCATTAACAGAAAGAAACTATTAGCTATTGGACTATGAACCATGATAAAGAAAATAGCACACCTCCACAGCACTGGAAACTGTAACCCTATCATTTGCATTAGTAGCTGAAATACGGCGCCCAACGTACACTTGACCAAATCCTCCTTTTCCTAGTTTTCTCTCAATTCTATACAAAGGTGAATTTCCGATCTGGACCTGTTCCAAAGAATACAACAATCAGGGTGAAAATTAAATGAAAGTGTTGCAAAATTATGCAGCTTCATTATGGTTGGTTGGTCATTTTCAGAAATAACAACAAAAATTCACATGTAAAATCACTTAGGAAGTTAAATTTGATTAAGGAAAATATGTTTCAAGAGTTTAAACATGTCTGATTCTCACAATAAAGCAAGCAAAAGTTAGATTATAAGTTAAAGAAGAGGTTTTCCTAAAATATCTTGACATGCCAGCTGTAGATATTATGATAATGCTGCAGAATCCCATAGTTTTTGCCTTCTACGCGTTGGCACGATACAGTATGATATGTATTCTATGTTGGCCCTTGACTGGTACAATTATCAAGGAACAAGCATGACATACCATTACTGAATTTTTGATTCTCGAAAAGGGCATAATTCTCAAATAAACAATACCTATTCTTTACACTTCTAATACAAATATTCTGGTAATAAGAGTTTCTGAAGCCTGATACTTCCAAGCTAATGTCAAAGCCTCAACAAATTAAATTTGGGAAATTCGTCAAACACATCCTATGATTGATTAACAGGTGCTAAATAAGAGGGTACGGGAACGTCCAAAAACACTTAAACTTTGAGATGAATGAGATGCAAAAGAAAAAGAGCTAAAGTCAGTATAAACATCGTAAAAGAAAAAAACTTATAAGTAGAACTAACAGCAATAGAAGCACAATATTAAACAGTTAATGAATTCAGAATGAAAGGGCTATAAAGGTTTATGTGTATTGGTCAAAAAAAGAGTAAAAGGCATGGCAAATTCCAGGATGAAAATGGCACGAAGGAAATCACAGAAGCTCACCATCATTATACAGCTAATGGTTCTTTCAAAACCAAGTCGGAGAAAACATCATCAGTGAATGTACAGCTCAAAATCCACAATCTTCCATCATTATAGAAATGTAAAACAAAATCAGAAATCAGAAATCCTGTATTCAGAGAACAACCCAAGAACGATCACAGAAATCTTTGCAAAATGCCACTGACTCCTTCCATACAGATAAAAAAAATACACAATCTTTCATCGAAAAAGGAATAAAAGAACGAAATATAAAATCAGAAATCCTGTATTCGAAGAACAAACTAAGAACAAACACCCAGAACTTCACAAAATTTCCACGATTTCTTCCTCGCGGACCATATCTGCTACTCCTAACGCAAATACCAAACATTACTGTAAATAACCAGAAGAAAATGGAAGAGGCCGACCTTTTCCGGAAGGGGCGCCGTGCTTCCCTCGTCCTCCCCACCGGGGAGCTTATCGGCGCTCCTCGCCCCGCTATCGCCGTCATCCATCTTCCTTTCGCCGACCCCTTCCTTGATCTCGTCCCCAACCAACCCTCCGACCTCGCCCCGGCCCTCCAGAAACCTGATCTCCTCCCTCGGTTCGGCGGACGTGTTCACCGGGTTCTCATTCACCAGAGGCGCCTTGTTCCTCGGCGCCCTCCTCCTCCTGGCGGCGGTCGGCCTCTCGGCCTGGACTATCGGGTTCGCCTGCGCTCGCCCCTTCCGCACTCCGCTACGGAGCTCCGGCATCCTTCATCCATCCAACCTCATGCCGGAAAAACCCTATATTTCCCGTATTCTCGAAACCCTATCTCGCCGACGAGGAAGTAAAGAAATCCGGAGAGACTCGAGCGACGACGACGAGAACGCCGATCGGGCGCCGCGATGGGTTCCGATCGAAGATTCGATGATAAAAAAACGATTCGATCGCCTCTTTGGAAGGATCGGCGAGCTAGGATTTCCGTGCGGGGGAGAGCTTTCAAGGGTTTGCAGGTGATGATGAACAGAGGAAAGGGGGAAACTGTGGCCGTAACTCGTAAGGGATACGGACATATTTATAGGTTGGAGCCTTGGAGCGGATTGGAAGACTGGACCGTAGGATTAATGAGTAACTGTGATGCGAAAATAGTAGCATAAATACAAAAAGTTGAGAATAAAGGGTGCGAGCCGGTGAGAGTGAGAGATGAGGAGGAGAATTGGACAAGCGTCTAACGTTCAACCGGGGACCACAGGTGGCAGCCCAACAACAGCTGCTAGTGTTTGAAAGTTCCCTTTGATTAGTATCAATCGGAGTCGTGGATGTAATAAGGGAAATCCTCATACTCCATCATTAATTTTAATAATTTAGGTTGGACTTGTACCAGATAGATAAACTTGGTATTATCTCGATTAGCTAAATAAATAGTCGTGTGTAAACAAAGGCAATAGCCAACTTCGTAGTCCCTTGGTTCTGCAAGAACTCGAGGCACTGCATATCGTAACAAACATCTTTAGACTTTTAATATAGTGATAAAATAAATATTTATATAATATTGACAAAGTTTTAGAATCTAGTTCTTGTATGTTGGATTTTGAGACTTTAAATAATTTTTTATCTTAACAACTTGGAGGTATGGTTGGGTGGCTTAAGGCATTGGTTTGCTAAATCGACATACAAAAAGATTGTATCATGTGTTTGAATTC
Source organism: Phoenix dactylifera (assembly GCF_009389715.1). NCBI lineage: Eukaryota > Viridiplantae > Streptophyta > Magnoliopsida > Arecales > Arecaceae > Phoenix > Phoenix dactylifera. The sequence continues at coordinate 13,353,327 of NC_052402.1, forward strand.
TAATTTGGGTGAAATTACGTGAGAGAAAGAACCTTTTTCTGATGAAGTTCTCTGAAGAAGGACAGAAAAGCACTACTTAGTGACTAGGAGCGGATCACCTCTTTTTTGTAAACTTCTTCATGTTTCTGAATGAATTGTATGCTTATATACAAAAAAAATTTATTTAAGATGAGCAATTTTTATCGGAGCCAATATCCCAGTGTTGGTTTCTTTCTCAGGTCTAATGGAAAATATATGTGCTGGGCTCCGAAACTTTTTCATTGGGTATGTACAGATTAATTTTGTTGTCCTAGTATAAAATAGTTAAATTTTATCTTATTACCCGGTAACTGGTATGCCGCAACATTTGCATAATTCCCAGCCGCGCAAAAAGCTGAGTCGCGAGGGAACAGAGCTTTTGAAATGCACTGATTTTAGTTGGCACCACTTTTACTGATTTGATTTCAAAAATGATTTGGCTCTTCCATAATACCTAAAAATACGAATTTCTAATCAACACACCGTAAAATAAGCCTTTATGCGACGGATTTTGAGCGAAAAATTTTATCAATTTCAGAGCATTCTTATCTTGCAGTTAAAAGCAAGATATAGATAAGATACTGCATGACCCTTTAGATAGTAGATGAACAGGCTGGCATTTTTAACCATACCATAAGGAGATATTCCCAGAAGAATACCGAACCTTCTACGATGTAGTCGAATTTCACCAGACAGGCTATAGATGCATAAATAGTTGAGAGGCACAAATACTTACTCATCTCATCCTCCGAACGGAAGGATCTTCCGTAAGAACCATAACCTCTTAACTCCAATCAAAAAAAGAAAAAACTAACTATAATCTCTAAACAAGTTCATGTTCCTCCTTCGAAATCAAGAATTTCATATGTTCAAACAAGTAATATATCCTTAGAAGATCAGTACAGAGATCATGCATTCAGGCATTTGAATACCAGTCAGCTGGGGGAAAACAGATAATAAACAACAAAATATTTAAAATTTCTACTTTTAACTGTTACTAATGCTTGTGACATAAGGTGCTGCTTACTCTTGTTCCTCCTCCCTTGCCCTACCAACCCCGACAACCCGTGGTCTTTATAGTGTGCTTAAGATAGGTTTGGTTATCTCACTAACGGACCCACGTACAGTCGATTGATTTAACCACAAACACAAACACAAAAGACCAGCAATGGTTGAGAAGAAATAAGCAATATATTATGGATGTAATTCAGCAAGTACCTGATGTTTAGAAAAGAGCAATTCTGCTAATTTTGAATTCATTTTACTTCTTTAATAATTAAGAAAGACATATGGAGACCAACCCCACTAAATTACCCTAGTCTGGTAGAGATATCATAGTTACTTTGAGCCAGATTTACCATCAGGTGGGGAAAAAAAGAGAGAGCCATTTTAAAATCCAGTTAACTTGATGGTATATTCCAATGAATTACTGCCAATATGCAGCAACTCTCCAAAATTCACTAGATATGGAGAAAACACTAGATGAAGAGGAATAAAGGATTACTAGATCAAAGGCTGCCCTTTTTCTTTTTCAGATTTCGTTGAACCCCGCATAAATATGCATCTGTTGGTTTTCAATGCTTGAAAAATAGCCGTGAGTTGCCACCTTTAATATAATAACTGCCAGAGACTATTAATGTTCCCACTATTAAGGTAAGAAAATTCATATGTCAACAACAGCAAACATCATTCCTTGTAAAATATGGGCCTCCATTTTCAATAGGCAATGGATGCAGCCCAATTACATTGAACATGTTCACATCATCAGGAACCAGACATGATTTTGGAAAGCAACTGTAATTCTCAACAAGGTTTCAAGTGTCAGCTTGTGCTCCTCCATTCCAGCCGGCACGAACTGTGATAGGCCAGTACTAGCACCTGGCACAGGTTGAGACAGCATCATTTATTGTTTATTTGTTTAATTAAAGTAGGTTATTGAATCCTTTTCCCATTTTTCATTTTCAGCACAGCATGGCACATGCGCGGGCATGGCACAGCATGTGTCATGCCATCTTGTATTCTGTTACAAGCAAGCTAGCATGTGGAACTATATGCTAACTACAGCTCAGACTGTTACAACATGTTTTGCCATCTAGCTTGACATAGAAACCATATGGCAAAACCTTTCATCTGCTAGCCATGCCACCAAATGAGTCATTGAATGCAGAGGACTTTTGTAGATGATGAATTATATATTATTGCAATGAAATATACGCACACCAAGCCAATATGTTTTTAAAATCAATATTTATAAATAATCGGCTTTAAAAAGGCGAAACCAAGATTCACTATCCCGGTACTAGATATCATTTCAGTACTATGCTGGTACAGTATCAGTGTGCCTGATACAACTATACAAGGATCAATTTGATATTACCGAGACTCGATATACCCCCGTACCAAGTCTCGGTTCGGTACCTGTACGGTATGGTGCATCCATTATAGGGCAGTACACACCAGTATAGCAAATCTTGAGTGAAACAATATGATGAATGCAAGGTCGTATGTGATAAATCTAACCTTGCTAACCTGGCCTCTTTTGACTGACCAGTTTTCACTGCACTCTTAAGCAATCCCTGAGCCTGCCAGCCAACTTAAAGAATCAACGCATAAGGATGAAGGTAAGTGGATAGATAGATAAACAGATAGGGAGATAAAACATATGGTTAAAGTGGTACAGAGAGGGAAGGGATAAGCAGGTATCTAATGTTAAGTATGCTGTCTCTTATGATATGAAACAATTCACCTCATCAAGCTGGTCTTGAACTTTCATTGGAGTGGCATCAGTCTTATGCTGCCGTTGCTTGTTCATGTTTGGTGAAGGCTCGAGAAAAACCTCTTTCTCATTTTCTTGGGTGTTGCTGGTGCTATGGCTTTCCACTGCCTTCAGATTCAGGTATTTCTTTGTCGTCAGTCAAGAAGGCAGTTTCATCCACCAAATCGACTTCTGGTTCAGCATCAGCAGGATGAACTCCGTTGGCAATCCCAATCCCTTTACCTATTGATGGAGGGCTGGAAGGCCTTTCAAGCTCATCTTTTGAATTTGTAATGTTGACATCATCATTTGTAGAGGAAGTAGTGGTTTGTTTGTTATTGTCTATAGATGGGACTTCCACCACATTGTCTATACCATTTCTACCTTAAACACTTTTGCCACCTGATATCACTGTATCTTTGTGGTTATCAGAAGGTGGTTCTGTGCTTGTTTCTGCAGTGTCGTTAATGCTAACATCAAGAGAATGTTCAGATGGAGAAATCTTAACACAATCAGTCTTCTCATTTTGTACTGATGGTTGTTTGCTTTTCTGGTCTTGCTCAGGTCTGATGCCTTTATAAGTTTCAGTGCTGGAGAGTTTTAATGGACCCTGTAAAAAATGCATGGACAATCTTTGAGATAAACAACAAAATATCCTCCCTCAAGGAAAAGAACATTGTTTCAAGTGCGTGATGGAAACCAGTGGTGGGCTGATTAATGACCTTCTTTGTTTTGGCCTTCCTGGCTTGAACTTCTTGACCATTGGATGCTTATTGATTGCAAAAGAAAAATAAAAATAAAATATAAGCGATGAATGTTGCATTTAGAACCCCACGATAAACCAAAATAAGCAGAAAGGGAGTTCTCACCACAAAGTATTACTAGCTTGGTGGAGTTGCAATAAATGATGGCAAGTATCTGTACCTGAGGCTTGTGAGGCAGCCTGCTCATCTGACAACTCACCAGCAACAAGTTTTACTCTCCGGTCTACAACCTCAAATAAGTCTGTTTCCAATAATTAAACTATCTTAGTAATATTCACAACATTCACATGACGCCCTCATGCTATATGACAATAGCAGTAATTTGCAAATTAGTTAAGATGCAAGCCTTTGAACATGGTAAACCAAATATATTGTACACAGCATGTGAGAAAAGAAATACTATCTAAAGCAGACTAACAAGAAAAAGAATGACAACAGAATATATTTGTAGCATAACCTTCTAGAGGATCTTTTGAGTCAACTTACGTATTTGATTTGTGAAATGTAGAAAACGTATTGATAGCATAGCCTTCTAGAGGATCTTTTGAGTCAACTTACGTATTTGATTTGTGAAATGTAGAAAACGTATTGATAGCATAGCCTTCTAGAGGATCTTCCAAATCAACATAAATATTTGTGAATAGTAGAAAGTATACAAGTCAGCCCATGATTCGTGTAACTATTACATTTTATTAGTCAACTTAGATAGGTGTATCACTCAATATCTATAGTCCTCAACCTTCAAATTCTTTACATGTTAGCTAACTAGTTGTCTAATTTTGTTAAAATTTGATAAATGATATTTATTGCATACATGAAAATGGTAGTCTATGGGTTTCTAATATACCAATTTACTAAGCAGTCATGGTAATAGATACATCATATGAATTTACCAACCAAAATCTTAAAAATATTGTTTTCTGAAGTTTTGACATATATGATAAATCCAATGTGTTGTTCAATGTACTTTCTCCTTTCTTTTCTGTAACTCTGAAATATCTACCTTTCTGGTCCAGTTGTGATAAAAAATATTTGCTAAGAGCTAACTTTCCTATAGTCACCTTTGTTGTAGCATCACGACATGTTGCATCATTAGATATTAAAAGAATTTTTGGGCAATACCAAGGTCTGTCATACCGCCCCGTACCGTACCGAAAGAAAACCGATACGAAACACACCTTCAAGTCGGTACAAGTCCCGTACCATCCTATACCGAGGCATACCGAGGTGCGTACCGAGATAAAAATCAAGAAAATAAGTAAGAGAGCTATTTCGGCACAGAGATGTACCCTACCGTACCGAACCAATAAGGTATCGATATGGTACTCAGTACCAAGATTGCGGACCTTGGGTAATACAATTTTTGTTTTCTTTCCATCAAGTTACAATACACTGTTAGCTTGGCAAATGTAGATTACGTGCAAACTATCTTCACAAAACAATATCATTATTCATCAAGGACAAAACTGAAACAGAGGACAAACCTACCAGCAAGTCTGAAGGCATTAGTGATTCCACAAATGTGGATTTCTTATTTAACAATCTAATTTTCTAGCATTGGATAGTGTAATTCATGACACGGATCACTCTTAAACAGAAGACCAATCTATGTCACCAGAGTATTGCTTGTTTTTAAGGTTTCAAGGTTCTTGCTCATGGATTAGGCACCTTCTATGCTAGTCATAATTTTGGATCTTTTGATAAGACCAAGCGATCTGCTAAAAACTGGGTGAAAGAAGAGTTTTGTAAGTTATGTACTAGGAAACAAGTTGAGTTCCAATCACATTTCTCCTATATGAGTCAGTGTAGTTATAGGCATAGCCTGCGGGTTGATACAATGCCATATGATGCGATCATCGCGACTTAAAGCACTCTTCTTTTTTTATCAGGAAAAAAATCACTCTTCTTATCTGATATTTGTTTTGAATATTTTGGATATTCTCTACATTTTGATCATCAATATTAAAACTGGCATTCATGTTATTTCATTTACATTTTCCCCCTGTTTGACTTCATAGAAATCCTAACGTTTTGACTTCACATGTTTATGGGGTTTATCATGTCATACTCCTGTGCCAAAATATAAGTCACTAGGTTCATCCAGCAAGCTATTATGCATGAACGACAATTATTGGCAAGAAATGTTGGCTCTAAATTAACCCACCATCACCTCTAATTTCAAATTCACTCCCTGAGATTTTTTCCGTGCAACTAGTCCCATTCTTATAACATTATAGGTCAATCTTTCAAGGCGCAACACACAATTCAATCTTGTAATAAAATTTTAGGTCTTGGAAGAAGGTAAACCTCAGTTAAGCGATCACCTTCATTAGATCAAGGGCCCAGCAAAAAATTAAAGCAATTTTCAATAACATCTCATCAGTTATTTTACAAAAACAAATAACTCATACATTCTACATATGGATTAACGGGTTAAATCTTAAAACTCTCAGATCAGACACTGGAACCCAACCAAAACTATTGGCACTCAGCACGTATTTGTCTGCAGAAATGTTTAGAGCATCAAGCATTCCACATGCCCATGACTAAATCTTAACAATTTCACAATGTTTGTAAACAAGATCTTCACTTTCAACTAAACAAAACCCCTAAGTTCCATCAAATTGGTCTGAAATTCTCTATTTTTCTCTCTGATCGAAGAATCGAGATTCTGGATGCCCAGTTTAATTTTTCCATCGTTTCAAGAAGAACATGGTAAAAAGAAAAGAAAAAGATCCAATTTGTCATGCAAATGAAACCGCAAGAGCACTTCAGAGCGAAATGGTATCGTGGAGGCCGTCGTGATGGAAGGGAATCAATCAAATGAAGGGGGGTGGCACAGGGAGGGGGGAGGGGACGGGATCGGCGTACCTTCAGCGACATTGAGCCAACAAGCCATGGCGGAGGGCGGGGGGTGAAGTCCGATACGAGGAGGCGGAGAGCGGCATTTAAAAAGACCGGTGAGCGGCGGGACGGAGATCGGGGATCGAGATCCTATATTTGGTTTTGTTAATAGATGGACAACATTGGCCGATAAGCCCGTCTAGCTCAGTCGGTAGAGCGCAAGGCTCTTAACCTTGTGGTCGTGGGTTCGAGCCCCACGGTGGGCGTTATTTACATTTTCTTTTTTTTCCCCTAATTAGCTACATCTTTTATTTTGAGAGAAATTAGACTCCGGTAATAAAAAAACTCTTATTTCAACCATTTGATTGGGTCCTATGCCATAAGAGAGTGGGAATGCCTCAATGCTTCAAAACCTAATTTTTACTCTCTTTTCGAATTTAAATTTTATTCCGATTTCAATAATAGACACGTATCAATTGCATGGAAGGACATAACCATTTCAATTTTTATTCAGATTTATTCTAATTTCAATTCCGATCGTGAATCAAACACACACTTTGTCAGGATCAAGCGCTACTATTACACCAAAATCCGCAGGTGTTAGTGAAGGCGCAACTTTATTTTTCTTAAACTAGCGCAGGGGCTCATAGCGCCACGAGTCGACTCCGACCAAGCCTCGCCCAACTCCGGACTCCGACAGGGCCTTGCCAGTGGGTTCAGGGACCCCCTAATGGTATAACCCACCCTACTCCTCCAGCGCATCCACGTTGGCAGGCGGCAGGACTAACTCGGCTCTTCAGGCCTCCGCCAACGTTGACTTGGCCCCTCAGACCTCCGCCAACAGTCCCCCCCAACGTGATGCCTGGGTTTCGAACTCGAGACCTATGGCTCTGATACCAATTGTCAAGATCAAGCGCTACCATTACACCAAAACCCGCAGGTGTTAGTGAAGGCGCAACTTTATTTTTCTTAAACTAGCGCAAAGGCCCATAGCACTACGAGTCGACTCCGATCAAGCCTCGTCCGACTCCGGACTCCGACAGGGCCTCACCAGTGGGTTTAGGGATCCCCTAGTAGTATAACCCACCCTACTCCTCCAGCGCATCCACGTTGGCAGGCGGTAAGACTGACTCGGCCCTTCAGGCCTCCGCCAACGTTGACTCGGCCCCTCAGACCTCCGCCAACACACTTACTACTTTATGTGGAAATGCTATTTGCCTTGTGGGATTTTAAATAGAATTATGCATGTTAGCAGATTTTTTAGTAGCCTTATTAGATTCTTCCCATGAAAGTTTAAACTAAGTGCAAATTCATTTCTAAGAAATGATAATTAGCAAGGAAGTGCAAGATATCGGTCTACGCAATCCTTTCTCTAATTAACAGGTTGAAACTCATGAGGGGAGAAAAATAGGGAAGGTTGGGTTGACCGAACTAGATACAAGGATTTTTGGGGCAATGAGTTACTGTGCTGGAACTCTGCCCACTTGGAATGATGGATTTAAGCAAGTGTGACAAGAGAACTTTGCTTAGTCAACATCCCTTCTTAGAGAGGCCACTTCTTAAAGATAGCAATTCTACCAACGGGTTTGTTGTTACCATTGTAAAACATTGTAAAGACTACAACCATCAAAATCAGGGTAACATGAGAGGCTGCAGGTTTAAGATTCTCTTTGAATCAAGAAAAGAAGAAGGTACTAACAAAGGAATTAGATGGTAACTAGAATTGATCAACTAAAGGAAGTCAGATTATGTACTGATATCAAGTTTAGGACATATACGTTGCTATTTTTTAGTACGTTTGTATGTTTAATCATGCACTCCCCCTTTTTCTTTTTTTCTTTTTTTTTTTTTGCTGAAGCAGAAGTATCATACATAATGTATACGAATACAACCCAGAAAATCAAAAAACAGTACATCACGGAGTGCACTGGACAACTTTCTTAAAACCGGATTATTTTCTCTACCCTAAGATAAGCATGGTTAGGCTTGGGCCTTAATTCGGGTGGGCTTAGGGTTGGACTGAAGCCCACGACAAGCTCCACCCAGTCCATCCGGATAGAGAGGGGAAAAAAATTGCAAAAAAAGAAAAAGAAATGATTCAACAAGAGAAGTGAAAATGCTGTAAAAGAGATATATTGACGGTTGGTATTGCTTTATTTGTATGTTTTTGATTTCTATTTGCAGCTTTGTAGATAAGAGCAGGGAGATGAACCAACGATAGGTGCATGCATCCAAACAATCACAATCCCCTTCGCTGCAACTCCACTCAAATGCATTTTCGATTACATTGTACCTGTAGTCACAGGAAACCAAACGGCTTCTCGGAGGTATATGGCATTTATGGTTCATGTGACGGGATGCGACACTTTTAATATCGTATTTTCTCATCTTTTTACATTTTTTGGTAACTGAATAGAATGTAACCAAACAAACATTAAAAAAGAAAAAGGCAAAATAACAAGTATAGCTCTAAGGGAGGCAAAGATAGCACATTCCTCTTGCATTAGGTTCAGTAGCAAGACCAACTCAGGTTAAATATAATATAATAATATAATAAATTATAATAAATAAGAATTTAAATAACTAAATTTTTATTATATATTAAATGATAAATTTTGATTATGGCCGAATAAAAACTACCATCAATGGGAATGGCATCATTAATACCCATTCAATAGATTTTTTTATTTTTTAAATTATTTTTTAAATGCAATATGATAATGTAATAAATTATTAATAAATAGGAGATTTCAATAGCTATATTTTTTACATAATTTTAATGATAGTTGAGCATATTAGTATTGGCGTTATTAATACCAATGTCTATTAGTGGATGGAAAACTTCATATAAGCTGATTTTCTATTTTTTATATATAATAAAATATATATTTCATATTAAAAAGGATAATGGATAAAAAAATAAGTATTAATATTAGCGCCTTTAATACCAACATCTTTTTGCGAATAGAAAACTTCATATAATCTAATAAATCTATAAACAAGAAGATATTAACGTTTAGAAAAAGATTTCTAAAATGCTAGCTCCATAACTGATCCATCCATATGCAAGTGATGGAAATGGAGAAAACTACATACACGGGGCGATGCAATTAAAATCCATCCATAGCTTTATCGGAGCTTTTTACCTGTCCACTTGCCACAAAAAGCAGTTATCCAACCGGAAGGCAAAGCAAAAGAGGATTTGCCCTAAATGACAGCTATCCAACCAGATACTATACAAAAGGAGCGGCTCCCCTAGTCTAACGTGGCGGAGATGGAGCATGACGTTGTCTTTTCTAGCTCCCTCTAAAATCAAAGTCATTTTTAGAGAGAAAATATGTATTTTATTTATCCTTCTAAACTAGTTGGTAGTGCTTTAGCTACAATTTCTTGTGGCTCCTACACTATTTTTTTTAAAATCATGCACTTTAATTACTCCTTTCATGTTCGGATACAAACTAATAATTTGACTTAAGCATCGAGGACAAGGTGCAAATTAAGTAATAGACATGCCTCCCTATGACAAATAATATCTAATTTTATATATCAAAGTAATTTTTAGAGAGAGAATATGTATTTTATTTATCCTTCTAAACTAGTTGCTAGTTGTTTAGCTACAATTTCTTTTGGCTCATACACTATTTTTTTTTAATCATGCACTTTAATTACTCCTTTCATGTTCGGATACAAACTAGTAATTTGACTTAAGCATTGAGGACAAGGTGCAAATTAAGCAATAGGCATGCATCCCTTTGACAAATAATATCTAATTTTATATATTTTATTCATGCTTGCTAGGGCTTCTAGCAATTCTCCGTACGACTATACTTAATAGATGACTTTGAGAAACAAATCCTGCTTTCTAGTGCAGAAATGATAGATTGCTTCTAATTGTAATGTTGTCCAATTATTTAAAATAATTTTTGGTGTGAAGCAATTATTTCTATCTTTAAATATTATTTTTTGCTGCCCCGTCCATTGCATGAATGCATTCATTATATTCATATGCCTGGAGTAGTTGAATTTCGAAAAATCTTCACTACAATCCACTCATATGTTATGGGAATTAGATTAAGAATTAATGAAGCTACGATTTAAACAAATACTCCAGTCATTGCCTCAGCTCCCTTTGCTGTTGCTGCATGAATATTTTGCACAAGACTGGTTACAACATGAGATCATGAGTCAGCTAATAAGCGGACATCAGCTTATTACAGAAGCCAAGGCAACAAACACTAAACCATAACTACATTTTCAAACCCATAACTACACATAAAAACACTAAACCAAGATGACTTTAACTTGATAATTATACCTTAGATAGTTTTCCTGCATGATGTTTATTAGATCAAATATCTGCAATATCTAATACAAGGTCTCATTTTCATCTCATTTGCACCAGCACTATTGATTGTCATCAGCATGCCTGCTGGTTAAAAATAATGCCATGAAGAGATTTTAAATTTAAGATTGCCATCACATACCTTAATTTGCAGACCAAGTTTACATACATGATTAACAGAAGTAGAAGACTTGTACATTCTATGAGTAGTCAATAGACATCCTGATCTCGGGTAGGTTCTCCAATGAGATACACGAACAACTATGGGAGCAGTAGTGCACTCCGCAGATTATACAGAAGCCAACATATAAACTCCACAAAGCAAATTTCCACTACATATAGCAGGAAAAAAAAGAGCACTTTAAGGACTTTGTCACAAGCCTATATGTATAGCTTCCGTAATTCTACAAGCACTGAATATTCTATAACCATTAGATCACTGGATTGGTGACCGTTTGAACTTTCGGTCCAAAACAGCACCACAGCTGACGGTCCTAGAAATCTTGGACCCATATGAGTCCTTGGAAGTTCTTCGTTCAAAGCTTTTCCTTGCAATATCTCTCGTTGCACCGGCCAAGGAGAGCTTAAGCTTGAGTCTGGTGGTATTGAAGTTCTTGCAGAGAGCCGTGTGGGAGTCTATAGCGTCCTCCATGGTCAGCGCAGGAGTTCGCTTCACCATCTCCTTTACAGCTTCCGAACAAAGGCCACAGACCCATTTGCCGCAGAAAAATTCTTTGATTCGGGAGATATAGGTAGGGGTGCAATCCTCAGACATCCCACAGCACTCACACTCCACCATCTCCACTTCATTTGTGCTCATGGCCCAGTTCAATTCTTCGATATTGTTATCAGTCTTAACTGGGATGTCAGAGTGCACTCTCCGTAGCCCTTGATCCGTCTAAAAGATAGAAAATATATAGCCAGCAGTAAGCACTGAGTAATGCAATGGATGATCAAATAACATGATACACACAAGCACACACACACACACACACACACACAGAGAGAGAGAGAGAAAGGTAGATAGATATACAGAGAGAGAGAGAGAGAGAGATCATGTTAGCTTGAAACCCAGCACCTTTTCAACAAAAAAGAAACCCACCACCTTGATGTTTCTAATGGAAAGAGTGGTCATCAGACAACATGAGAGATGAGGCTTAGAAAAATATTAACTCTCCCAGTATCAGGAATAAGTGATGAATTCCCTTAGCTTATTTTGATACTAAACCATGAACAATTCCGTTGGCAATAACGAAATATAATACATCATATGATGAATACCTTTGGTGGAAGCAGGTTCTTTTCTTCTTCTCTACTGAAAAGCTTAGACTGCATGGCTCCTCGAATAAATGAAGCTTCTTTTGTTTCTATGGCTTTTTACATTAATGGATAGGTAAGTTAGCTTCCTGCATGCCCTTTTATAGATAACACATGGCTACCAAAAGGTAGAAGGCAAAGGTTCAAGGGGGAAGAACCTCCAGGTTGGTGCGGGTGCTATCAAGCAAAAGTAAGGATTTTAACAGGACCCTTTTTTTCACAATGAGTGAGGCCTTTCACCAAGGGAAAAATACAGATGGATCTCGCCAGCTGATAGACTTTGGTCTGCATTCATGAACAAGTTGCAACAGCTGAGGCCAAGGTTGCAACTAGAAACTGTTGAAGTGCGTGTGGAGTAAGACGGAGGGCAGCATCTCTTACGTATCTCAACTGAATTCATGGAAATGATCTGAATTTTTCGTAAAAAAAAAGGAATGTTGGAGTTGTCAAACTCGCAACTTGTTATCACTCACGAGCAGCCAATCAAGATTTTAAACGTCAGATGTTTATGCAGCCTCTCCTTTTTGGTGCTAATGAAAAGATTCTTTTCACCAGTTGCACTGGGATTTTATATGATCTAATTGCATTTTTCCCTCTTATGCGAACCCATTCAACGAGTTGTTTCTATTCATCATGACCTCATCTCATGGTATTTTATACATCCATTTGTCCTAGCTAACTTAAGTCTCGTGGAGTACTAAATGAAAAACTGTCGATTTGATCAGCTCATAGGCTGTCAGTTTTACCCATGTAATTGAATTACAGAACTAATATAAAACTATAAGCAGAGGAATGTGCAGGGCTTGTATGAAACACTCCCTCTTATACGTACCTTCCGTTATAATATTTATAATGTGATTATGTATAAGTTAAACTTTACTAGTGAGATCATTCATTAAGGTTTTATTTTGTCAATTTAAGCTGGATCATACAAAATCATGATATGTTATGCTTTGATTTAGCTAAACTAGTTTGATAGATGGATGTTTGACACAGATGCCAGCCATCCAACTGTTGGCATTATATTATGACTAGAGCATATATTTTGGCTTTAGTCTAGAGGGTATCTACCTTGGAAGATCCCTTTTTTTGTTTCACAAAAAAACAAACAAACAGAAGAGATAAAAAATCAGATCACAAACAGGTCCTCTACTTCGCAAGTTTCAATAACAGGCATGTTTGGTGGATGCCTCATTAAACAGAGGAAAGAGATGGCTCAGAGGTATTTCAGAAGGTGTGCCGGTGAAGCTCATCCAGAAGGTGTCCACAATGAAGGAAATAAGCCAATAACAGAGGTTAAGGGACGGCATTGGCAAGATTATCAAAACTGAGCAAAGATTAGCCTTTAAAATAATTATACTTTTTATTTTGAGCAAGTGTGTTTGTTGTTGTTGTTGTTTATGATGATGATGATTTTCTCTCAAAATCTTCTTCACAGAACTGCTACTTTCTCTGCAATTTCTTCTTCTTCTTCTTCTTCTTTTTAAAAAAAACTGCATACTGTTTTTTCTTATGGTATGGAAATAGCTATTATTCTGTATTAGATAGGAGCATTAAGGGAACTTACAGGTGCAACCTGTTGGCTTGGTCGGGGGAATGGAATGCAACGCACCGGAGGAAGTGATGATGGTAATGAGCTGGGCTCGGGTTGGACCGCATTGGGTCCAAGTGTAGGGTCGTCCAGGTCAAGCCTTCAGGCCTTTCGTTCTTAGGCCCGAGCCCAGTTTGAGATCATGCTAAGCTTGAACGAGTTTACTCCATTTACAGAAGTTGGGAGTTTGTGATGTTTACGCACTGCAGAAAATTGAGATAGATACACTAGTGCTTGGGGTTGCAAGAAGGATTTTGTAGGCTTGAATTTTGGGGGACTTTCCCTGGTGTTTGGGCTGCTTCATTGGCCTGCACAAAGCTACAGGGATAAAAATAGTGATACACATATGAAGATAAGCATATGAAGGTAGCTTAAAGAAGGGGATTAAAGGTTTCGGATTTGTTTGGTTGAATAGGAACTCTTGTAAGGTAGCTTAAGGACATTGCCACTGGAGATGTCAAGCATGGATATGCTTGTCGTGGAGTGACTATAGCGTAAAACACATAGAAGCGTGAAAGAAAAATGGGGCAGCCTTCTTGAATTAATACTGGAGATAGAGAGAGGTTGCGTGAAAAGAAGGTGGATAATTTTGTTTAGGAAGAAAGAGATTGCTTAATCACAAATGTGGGATAACTGACAATCCTTAATTTGTCGTTGGAGAAAATCTTATGACTTGCTCAATTTTTTCCTCCTGCGAATGAGTAAATACTAATAGAATCTGATCATTGCAGCCGTTTATGTTTTGTTTTGCAGATCTTCTTTGGACTTGAGTCTTCTTTTTTCTTTTACTAAGATGAGCATCTTTGGATGTGTATCTTCATTAAATATTTATGCCATGATCGAGTGAATTTTTCTCAAGAGAGCATGATACATTATGCATGAAGCAAGTGGAACTTTAATAGCAAATATTACCAAGTCTTCAAACATGAAATCCAAGAGTATAGATGTAAATTTCCTTGGACTTGAGTAGTCAAATAGTAATCTTTCCTTGTAACACTAAAGCCACATAGATTTGATTACCTAACATTACTAGAGTCAAAGCTTGTCGGTTTGAAACCTAAGAACCCATAAAATAAACAGAATATAAATGAATCTCTTACCCAACTTGTTGCTGACTCTCTTTTAGAGTCCTCTCGAAAACTTCAAGCATGTGGTAAAACAAAAGTCAGTCTTACACCCTTCCCTCCCCATGAATATCTAGAGATTCAAAAAAATTGAAATTGGACACCGCTCGCAAGTTACATGCCAAGTTGAGGTGGAAAATGAGACATGCCAATCTATCTACAATCCTCCCTCTAGTGTAGACCATGTGAATTGCATACCTCTCATCAATCACGCATGAGGTTCAGTCATAAATAGAATAATTATTGCGACGTAGCTAGATTGATATAAATGACCAGGTCTGAAACTTAATAGCTTGAGCTTTTAAGCTAAATTGGCTTCTCGTTTGTACATCAAGATCTTTTCCTAGTTGATCTCGAACTTCCTAAAATGTAGAGTGCAGGTCAAATTGGTGAATTGGTAGCTTCTTTTTTATTTTTTATTTTTATTTTTTTTGCTAGGACGGATGATTCATATATCATAACGAGTACGAATATATCCAATAAAATCAAAAAACAGAATATCTCGGAGTGCCAGAGGCAGCTTCTTATCTTCAGCCCACATGGTACTACTCGTATGCTGACCACATAGGCGGCCATCCAATCTGCAGCCCTATTAGCTTCATGAAAAACATGCTAGGCCTAAAAGGCCATTCCATCCTTCGTCATGGTCCAGATGTCACGAAGCAGAGGGTGGTCGTCATCCGCGCCTCTCGGACCCTCTGGATCCATCTGATAATCGTGGCCGAGTCGCCTTCCAGGATGACCAAGCGAGCTTGCAAGTCTAGTCGGGCATGTCGAAGGCCTGCCCAAGTGGCTTTCAACTTTGCATCAGAAACCGAAACATCAAATAGCTGACAGCCACCTGCTGCCATTAAAATCTTGAGCAATAAATCATGATATGCCAGCCCACATATCACATGCGACGTCCATCACATGAATGGTCCAAAGACTCAAGCCCTAAAGCGGTAAAATGGAAGCAGACGAGCAACATGGCCCGTTGATGCCCATCCGGCCAAGCAAAGGTGGACTCATGAGTGCCCATGCACATGCTCAACCCCACAGACGTGAGCCGCACCATATCATCCAATGGATGGATGGATGGATTGTAAATAGCCATGTGACCACCCTTACGTATGTTTCCCTCCGCCATGTTAGTATGTTACCATATAAAAAATCTCACAATATTTAAAGCTTATATGCTTTCTAAAATAATGTGGAGGGTACGAGAGGATATTGGAAAAATTCTTTGGACTTGTAGATAAAAGACCTATGGATGGGCAAGGTGTCTGGGATCAGGAGGACACTCATATCATGGACTTTTTGACGTGTTCATCCTTCCTCCGGCTCTTCCCCATGTGGCTCCCCGCATCGGTTGCCCATCGCCCTACGTTTGGTTCTAATTTAATATCGGAGTGGGCTCGTGGTATTGAGCGATGGGAGGAGGTTTCTGCGGGGAGGATTACGACGGAAAACGATGGATAACTGGGCAAATATACGCTCCTACACCGAGCTCATGCCGTCTCCTCACAGAGAAATGAAAAGGAATACGATTAGGCTTCATTTATATAGCATTGCACCTTCCAGGTTCCAAGTGCTGCTGTGAATGTCATGATGTGCATGGTCACCTCATTCCCTTACCATTTGATTGATGCAACCGCTGACTGGACCTGTCTGAGTGCCCAAGGATAATAATTTTTCTTTTTTCCCCTTTTTCTCACTTCTCTTTAAGCATGGTTGAAGATGAGCTCAGATATGGCTGTTCAACTCAACATATGAGCTACAACAAATCAGCTAATATTTCAGCTTGGCTACTTGAGCAATAATAGATGTCATGAGATAAGATTAAGCTTCCATAGCTTTTTTGCAAGTCCAGCAATATTTAGAGGCTTACTTGATTGTTCGACCATTGGTTACTCTCATTTTTCTTTTTTTCTTTTCTAATTTGTCTTAGAATTCAGCTCAAAAATTAGGCTTGAATCTAGTGCTTTAGCTTGGATTGTTATTTTTCCAATCTAGAAAGTCAAAATGACAATGAAGTAAGGAGTTCAATATCTCAATCACTTTCTCAATAATGTCTCTGCATGAGCTTCTCAATAATGTCTCTACAAGTAACCCAACGAAGCAATAAGTGAGGTTGGTCATGACTATAAACTGACTTCCTTCACAAGGCATATGTAAAAGAGCCACATCTTATATCAAGCATGCCCTTCCACTTATAAAATGACCAGTTTGAACAAGCATGCTAACCTGTAAGCCAGAGCCAATCTGTTTATAACTTACCAATGGCTTGGTTGATTAATAAGTGGCCCCAAGGACAAGCCGTGCAACATTAGCAACACAGAATTTGCTTTCCGGTAACCCAGAGAAGATGGGATCCACCAATCGGGTGGTCGTGATCATTAGAGATCAGCGAGTACCAGCACCACCTTTTCAAAAGTTGGCACCCAAGATGAGTTTTATAGATAGATTGAAATGACCACTTGCATCGGATGGTCAGCACGCACTAATTTGGTGCTTGTTTGGTGGCACTTAAATTTTCGTGCACCCCACCTCCTTAAAAACATCCAACGCCTAAAAATTATAAAGAAGAAAAAAAGAACTACACTAAGCTTGGCAAATGCGAGCACCTCCTTCCCAGTTTTACATTTTTTTTTTTTGATTTTTTTTTTTAAGAAACAAAAAGTCCGGAGTACATACTAGAATTCTCCCTAGTCTTCTAATGTTAGAAAATTAAAGAAAAGAAAAATTAAATTGAAGGAGAATTCAAACACAAGAGAACTGCTTCAGAACCCATAAGTAGGAGCCTAAAAGTTTCTACGGAAATTCCTCCAAGTTAGCCCTACTAAAATTCTTCCTAAATGAGTTTTTTTTTTTTTTGAGATATTTCGAGCTCTGTTCACCGTTAGATGAGTTGCCGAAAATCGGGGCCCAGGTGGTGGTGGATCAAGAAGTCGTCGCCGGCGGCGTCTGCTCCTCCATCGTAGACGGCGGAGCTGCCGGCCTGGAGGAGCTGTTGCTGCTGCTGGAGCTCCTTCTGGCGGCGGAGCTCGAGGACCTTCCGGTGGGAGTTGGAGTGCTTGGAGAGCATGAAGGTTGGGCTCGCCGCCGGCCGGTACTCCGGCACTAGTCGGCCGGACTTGTACCGGACCCCGCAGGCGTTGCACAGCGTCTTGGGCCCCATCGGCCCCGTCCGCCACTGCGGCGTCTTGTCGGTGGCGCAGTGGAGGCACCTCCGACCATCCGCCGCCGGTGCCACCGCTGGCCTCGCCGACGGGTCCTTCTTCTTCGCCGCGGCCTTTTTCCCGTACGAGCTTTCCGCCAGCACGAGAAGCTCCGACTCCGGCGACGACGCCGTTGTCGTCGGAGACAACACCAGAAGCCTCGAAGACCAGCTGCAGGGGGCGGCGCGGGACCGCTTGCTCCGCGCCTTTCCGGGGACGGGGGCCTCTGGCCGGAAGAGGGCGGGCTGGGCGTCGCGGCCGGCGGCGCCTTCGCCGACGGGGGGTGAGATCTCCGCCCGATTCTCAGAGGAGGAGGAGGAAGATTTGATTCCAGAGATGAGCTGAAGCTTCTGGAGGTCTTCGCTGGAGAAGGACTCCTCCACGAAATTGGAGAGCCACTCGAGCTCGGCTAATTCGTCGTACTGTGGACAAAAATGGTAAAAAAATTAGAATTTGGAAGCTTTGCGTTCTTCTAACGTTCCCATTTTGGACGGTTCGGAAACCCCCCGAATTCTTTTCCGCGAAGGTACTGCAGCCGGGCGTTGCATTTCCCTTCTTCCACTTCAGCGAGATTTTTATTTTTCTCGAATTAAAGCCGGATTAAATTAAGACGAGAGAGAAGAGAACTGCACTATTTTAAATTTTTCCCGGTCATTTAATGCTCATGGATAACCGTTTCCTATAAATTAAGAAAAGAAGTGGATAGAAAACTTGAAATTTAAAAATGGGCAATGGAGAGAAGGATTGATCACCTGAAATTTTCCAGAAAAAAAAAGGAGGACGTAAGGAACAAGGAGACATTTTGAAAACGAATGTAATTATAAACTCCAGCAACTTGGGAAAAAAAAAATCAGAATATTTAATTAATTGGCTATTTCTTGTAAAAATAATCTGTTCGTTCTCTTGCTTGGAGAATTACAATTAAGTAATTTAAATTTTAAGAAGAAAAGGATAAATAAACAGGGATTATGAACAGAAATAAGGAAAATTTATTACAAAAGCTTAAATGAGGGCTTCCGGTCTCCGGCCGGCAGGGGCAGGGGAAAGAGGTGGAATTACCGGCTCGCAGAGGCCACCGGAGAGACTGGTGCCGGCGAAGCTCCGGCAGACAAGGTCACCAGAGAAATGCGGGTCGGAACCGGAGAAGGAGTTGCTGCAGCTGTCCACGGCGGTGACGGTGGAGGAGTCCGTCGAGTTCCCGGCCGGTGCGTCGAACCCCGCGTCGTCCCCGCCGGCCGCCAGGCCGGCCTCATCCTCCTCGTTCGAGAAGTCAAGCAGGTCCTCCACCATGAAATGTTCCCCCCCGCCGCCTCCGCCACCGGCGACGACCTTCTTCTCTGGCGCGAATTGGGGGGTTCCCGCCCTGCAGTAACCGCCATGCAGGTACTCCGGCGCCTCCATTGGATCTCCTCGAAGCCTAAATCAAGGTTAGGGTTTCTAAAACTTCGATCAAAGAGGACGACAAGAAAGAAGAGAGACGAGAGAGAAGGCGAGAGAGCTGGAGAGGAGTTAGGGTTTATTTGAAGGTCAGAGGCGGACAGCTGAAAATGAAGGAAGGATTCGGAGGAGTAAATAAAGTGAAAGGTGGGGTGAGATAAAATTATATTACCGTCGAAAAAGAAAAAGGACATCCTTACCTCCCAGGAAACCCCTCATGTACTGCGCCCCCTCCTTCCCGAACGCCCGTCGTATTCACGCCAATTTACACCCCTGCCCTTCTGCTCTCCGAGGACCCTGTCTGACACCCAATCGTCTGATTAAATCAGACGGTTGATCAGAAGACGAATATAGTTCAGAATGACGACCATGTCCTTGTCTTAAACGATACGAATTTCGTGGTTTAATGCTCTATCGGGTGCTTGGGAACTAAGAAAGAACATTTTTATAACCGTGGTGTAATAAAAGAGGGGCAGTTCCGGCAATGAAATTAAACTTCGGGTAGGCATAACCGTAATTTGCGGCGAAGAGACGACTTTACTCCGTCATTTACCGATCTGTAATTTAATTAAATTAAAAGAAATTAGGAGGAATAATAATTTCAATTAGTGTTCAATTCAACTTTCCTTAGGAATCGATCTCTCAGAATTTGTCGCTGCGACTCGTGCATTAGCGTCCAAGTTTACAGCCGGATTCCTCTGCCCCCTTCTTTTTCTTCTTCTCTCTCTCTCTTTCATCGGGAGTCGCGTTTCTTTTTAATTTGTATTCCATTATTTATTCATTTTTAATCACTCGTTTCGTCTACTCCCGTTTCCACCCGGGCCTTTTAAAATTAGCTGACCCACGTTTAAGCACGACGGTTACAGCTCAACCCGGATCAATCGAATGGCCTTGATCTAGCCACGTGTAAGATGCAGTAGCCCCTGCCGGGTTGAATTAATTAATTAATTACCTGACCAATTAATTAATTAATTCGAACTTTTTACACTGCGAGGCGCTCGGTCCACGTAGGTAGGGGCCGGGGAAAAGGTCGGCGCGGAGAGCGAGTCTACCGTCAGATTCTCGTCCGCGCTACACGTGTCGCGCATCGGGGAGGCGAGGCCCAAGCGCGGGACTTCGTCATATGGGCCCGGGTCTCACGTCTCGGATCCCTAGGTTTATCGGTGTCGCAGAATGGGACAATATGACGTCCCAAGTTTTCAATTCATTTCCCTCGGGATCCGTTCGGTGTTACTCGAATACAACGTAACAACTAGTACGACTAAAGTTGATCGTTGATCAAAGCTTTATGGTGTGATGGATGATCGACGGTCGTGATGGTAAAGATGGTGTGATGGGCACTTTTTATTTTTTGCTTGGATTAAAAGGAAAGGCTGGGAAAAGAGAGAGGCGTTGCGTGGCGTGGAGGGTTTTTTTTTTTTCCCTCATGGTTTTATTCTTTTTATGGCTTTTTTAATCTTTCATTATTATTGGGCGAAGGCAGGAGGTGGGGGAATTAATAACTGGGCGGTGGGTCCGCAGGGAGCACGTGATGGGTTGTCAGCGATCATGTGCGGCGCCACCCCCGGGTCCGTGTCAAAAGCCCATGTCGAGCAGTGGTCAATTACACGTGGCCGGATCCGATTGCTTCTCGCCCCCTCTTCCACGTCGCTTCTTCGCACGTGCTCCGCGGGCTCCGCCAAGGAGCCCGCGGCGGTCCCCCTCTCACGTGATTTAGCATCACGCGAAACGCACGTGATTTGTCCTTTGAGTCCTGGTGGATAAAACTGTCTTTTGGCGGCGGTGCCGGAAGTTATTGGCTGAGAAACGGAGCACTTCCCCGCTGTATAACTTTTGCTTTCCGGAGCTGCCCTCGCTTTGAAGACTGGCTGGTAACTGATTTTTCTGAACCCACATTAAAAAAAAAGAGCTTTGGGGTAACTACTAATGCTGAAGGCCATGCGAGGGGAATAACTAAGCCAGGGTCTCACCCATCAAAATCTTGTAACCAGTACCGAACGTAGTTTTCATAATTTAATAGCTTTGTTGTGTTGCAGACTACAGTGTCATGTGAGGTTGCTCTTATGACCTGACCCATTTGGATCACCGACACTGGGAGCAGCTATGCCTGTATGAGGCCACTCACAAGAGCAGCTTCCTTTTGATCACATGCATCTACGTGGATTGTTTTGGTGCAGGGAGATGAGAAAGCGTCATGGTTGTCCCTTAATCATCATGTTGTATAATTGTATTCCAGCTTCCATGACGCTCTGTCTAGTGACTATTTTCCAAGTTTTTGAATCCATGCATTCTTACTGCATTGTAGAATACAGATCATGTCAGTTTGAGACTCTGTGGAAGTCGGAAAGAAACACTTTTGCTTTTGTGTGTGTGTGGATCTGTTGATGAGGGAAAAATATTTCGAGTTCCAGTGCACATTGTGTCTACTTAATGTTTGATTTGATAAATAGTCATAACCGATGGGCCAAACCTGTCTCAGGGGTCCCCAATCTCTTTTATCTAGTCAAGTTGGATGAATCTTCAGTTTTTTTTTTTTTTAGGTCGCCTGCAAACCAAGCACTTTGGATGAAGACTGACATATAGAAGGGATTACACCAATAGTTAAATATTTCAGAGCTGAGGCACTCCAATTTAGACGATCGTTGGACTCTACACAAATAGGTTAGGTTCAAAAACCTTTGTCCAATTCAAGTTATCTCTGAAGCTTCTTAATCACTTTTGATGCGCATGTACTTTTTTTTTTTTTTTGACTGAATGGGAAGCAAATGCCGCTCAGATTGTTTTATTGATGGAAGAAGATATTTACATGGAAGAAACAAAGGTTTGAGCAGTAAGAAGCAGAGAGAACGGAAGAGCAGAAGGACAGTACGGTAAGAACTGATACAAGCTTAACAAAATCTACAACACAAGCATGGGTCCAACAGTTAAAAGCAGCACCAAATAACCTGAACAAGCAAGATCTTACACAGTCAAGGCTTTTCTGAAAAGCACCAATATATACGAACCAGTTTGCTGGGAAATTCTGAGGCATTTGGTTTTGAATCATGCGAAGGGTATCTCTTTTATGCAAGTTTTTCTTAATAAGTTTTCTCAAAAAAAAAAAAAAGGTTTTTCTTGATAAGAATGATGCCCACAGACAATTTCAGTTTTCACAGAAAATCCCATCATTATACGTTTCCTCAGGCTCTCCTGGTGGCTGCTAATAAAGGGATGTAGCCACTAAGGAGCTAAAGCTGCTGCTGCCGCTTATTCCTCTTCTTTCTTCTCAGAAGTTGATTGGAGTGGCTATACAAACACCAGAACTTTGTATAAATACACTCCCTCCTAACCGAGCTTAAGGTATCCTCAAAGGAGTAACACCGTACGTGGGAAATCTAGTTTAGAGCTTAATGTATATAGTGTGCATCAGTGCATACGACTTGATAAAAGTTATATTGGCGTTTCTAGGAAAAGGTAATAACAAGCAAATTTCTATTTGGAAAAAGCATAATCTCAGTTAACATTCTCTCACAACATTCACCAGAACTAGCCAAACATTCATCTTCTCTGTTAGTCTCCATTAGAACAGCTCATTCCTCTATAGACTTCAGCTGTTATGGATTTTGTGATCAAATGCACTTGCATTAAAGATACATTAATTAATTTATGCCTCGAAAAACATCCTAGTTTTAAGGAATCAACTGCTTGCACTTCCTTGCCATGCGAGAAAAGTCATTGTAGATGACATCACGGGTATGGTCGTGGGGAATGGCTGAAGGGCACATCGATAGAAAAATTCCAGTTTTCTTGAGGCTCCTAAAACGAGATAGCATTCTTCATATGTATTCATCTGCATGTTTGGTCCGAGGGAGTCCAATTCCTATTCCCATTTCAGGAAGAAATTGAAATCTCCATTTCCGACACTTCCTTCAGTATTTAAATTCATTCAGCTAGAGGTTTACTTAAAAATATTGATTTTCTAAAATTTTAACTTTTGAACCAGCGCCCGATTATGCCCAATTTCTATTCTAATCTATTCTGATTCTAATTGTCAACCAACTATACCTTCATAGACATATATGCATACCTTAAAATTATGCCATTATGCTAATTTAAAATTTTAAACAAGCAGTCTAAATTGCCATCATATGCAACATTTTTTTGCCAAATAAGCCATAACCGGCGCATCACCTGTTTTGCATGAAACCTATCCACAAAACATCCCTCTTGTCTTCCCTCTCAAGGGAGCTCCCAGTGATCCACAAAACTCTTTCCCATCACATATGCTCTATGAAAAAAAAAAGGCCTGCCTTGCGTTGATATGATGGTGTCACACCCATGATCCTCTTTGGCACCCAGTCATATTGGACAAAGATATGCGGCCCCCACCATCTCCCCTACGAGTTAACAATTGACTTAGGCTTTTTGAGGGCAGCAGACCACCAGGAGGATTGGCCCTGACCAAAAGCGGCAATTGTCCATGAATAGAATTGCAACCTTTATCGGCAATATTTTGGAGATAAGAGTGAGCGCAGTAGAGAACTATTTAAACAGATTAAACATGTCTTAGACAACTTCTTTTTTTTTTCTTCCTCCTCTAATACCGCTTTTCTACTAAATATTGATATCATGGTCTGGACAAAATATACCAACATTTTAGGGGTGCAATTGGGTCAGAGGACCAAAGTATGCTTGATCCCACTGTGACATAATGTTATATTCAGCTTATAATTTTGGATCTGAACCTAACCCAGTAGCTAATTAGATCGGGTTAGTCGGATCCATAAAATGATTTTAGACCTAGCGGGTCATTCGGATTGAGTCAGATTTAAGTATGACCCAAACCCAACTCAAAATATTCAGGTAGGTCTGATTTACAATATGAATCAAGCATCTATCTATTCTTTTATAACTAAAATATAATAGTTTATAACTAAATAGAAATTACTAAAAGAAATAAATAAAACTAAAACAAGCCAACTTAAGCTCGCATTTTTATTCAAAAACTATTTATTTCAACCAAGTAATTGATCGTTCTTAAATTTATAAATTCTAATTTCTAATTTATATACATATATCGATAAATAAGAATCGAGCAAAATGAATAATGACAAATGAATATTTAAATTTAATTTAAGTCAAAATATATAAAAGGAGATGTAATTGTTAAGATGAAAATAGAAATTGGTTTGCATGAGAGTTCAGAATTAGAATAAAATTCATATAAGTTAGGTTTGCGGACTAGGTTAGTTCTCGTCCGGTTGAAAATACAAGATCTAGACCTGATACCAGACTTAAAATTGGATCCAATTTTTGAGCCTGATCCAATGCAGGGGTTTTAAAAACTGATCGGGCCTGGGCTATGGACCAACCTAATCCATTTGCAGCCCTATAATGCAGTTATTTTCAACTACTTTACGACATCCTACCTCGTGAAGACTCGATACTTCATTCTTCCCAATCAACTACGGGCAGATGCACAGAAGTTTAGTTCCTTGCATTTGGAATCCAGAGCAAAATCCTTGCCATTGAGTGCTCAAATTGTTGCTGTGTACAAGTCTGTACCACAAAGCAATCATCTTTTCTTTTCCATTTGGTCCCTGCAATCTTTTGCCGGAAATTATTTAAGAGGTTTAGGTCAGCTAGGCTGTATCCTAATGTTGGCACTTCTCATGGAGGAGGGTAGGCTCAAATCCTGCATCTCTTATTGTCGCGTGGATCAGTAGAGAAGAACATGAAAGAAAGCAGTTTGCCTTATCGGGTGTTCCTCAGGGTGCCACAGAAGAATGAAGCCACGTGGACGGCTATGATCATGGGTTTGTCGACGCAGGGGAGGCCAGGCTAGCGCTGCAGTTGTTTAAACGAGGGAGGTGGATGCGAAGCGAATCGCATGAGAATGGTGGGCGTGCTGAGCGCGTGCGCTCATGGAGGGAGAGTAGAGGAGGGAACTTGATATTTGAATAGCGTGGCAAATGGCAATGAAGTGGATATGCTTGGGAAGGAGCCCAGCAGCCTGAAACCACCTCGAGTTTGACTCAAGCTCGATACCAAAGCTCGTGTTAAACTCGAGTAGTTAAAATGGTTTTCTTGTATCAAATTTGAGGAGCTGAAATACTCAGCTCGAAGATTCACGAATCTAATCAAGCATATATATTTTTATTAATATTATATTTTATTTATAATATATTATTAATCTAATATTTTAAAATATTATAATTGCTATATTTTGTTTTAATCAAATTTTTTAATTATGACCAAAGTTTGAATTCCAGCTCGAGTATGGCTTGATTGATATTCGAATCAAGTCGAATCGATCTTTATTTATTTATTTATTTTGGATATTAAGACTTAATTGTTCTTAAGTCGAATTTCAAGTTTGAATATTTTGAACTGAGTCGAGCTTAAGCCTCTCGCCACTCAACTTAGCTCGGCTCGATTGCGCCTCTAGGAAGGTGGCCAGATTGGCAGAGGTGCGGGTGATGGTGAAGAGGATGCAAGGGACGGGGAGCGCGGTTGCTTCTTAGGAGAATCATGGGATGTCGGGGGTAGGAGAGTGGGCAGCAAAGAAGCTGCTGAAACTTGAGCCGTGGAATTGATGCGGTATACGTAGCATTGTCAAATGTTTACACGAGGAAAGGGATGTCCGGGGAGGTGGAGGGGTTGAGGAAGTTGATGGGGGGCGAAGAGGGTGGCAATAACATCAGGATATAGCTTGGCAGCCATGCCAACTTGATCCTGAGACTTGCCTATCTTATTCAAAAGAGTGAAAGGAGGAAGGTGTTTGTAATGGTTGGGGTTCCATCATTTGTTGAAAATTGCTTGGTTATGCTCTCTTAATCCCTTTTGATTTGAGTGAATTTTTTGAAATATGAGTTGTGTATAATTCATTTGATAAGAAGGATTGTGCAATGGATGGTTGCGGCCGGTTACATCATGCATGCTGCATGTAATTTGTCTCAGGTGGACAAAGTCTCTGGTGATAGCTGTGATCCAGCTAAACCGGTGATATATTTGTGATTTTTTCCTTTTAATAAACATGAAGCATTTCAAGTATGTGAAAGAGGACATAATGGATGGTTGTGGTTCCATTGATGAATAAATTGATTTAATTTAGTTTCTCCACCATCATGTATTTTTGTCTGAATCAATATAAAGTTTTGTTCCATGGTACTATGGTAATGTACTCTTGATTTACTGTGCGAATGTCCGCAGAGAGAAAAATAGTTCTTTGTTTGTATGGACATTTTTGTTGTTAATTATTAGGTGCAGCTGAGTCTCCATAGAAGCGTTTATATTCTAACTAGTTTTCTGGACTGCTGAATTTCCTTCAGTATGATTAGGCCTATTGAGATTTGATAACAACTCTGTTTTGTTTTCTGGTGTCATAAATAAATTTACATAGACCTCGTCTTTGCTAGCAGAAAAAAAAAGAAAAAAGTTTAGGCGCGCAGGGGAGCTTGCTAGTTGCTTCTGTGGTCGCAAAATCCAGAGCAAACATAATTCACTTCACAAAATTTGAAGTGACTCCTTAGGAGACTGCCGGCATGTTGCGGAAAGTTATTGCTTCTTGAAAATCCTATAATCCTGCAATGGTGGATGTGCGAGAGAGAGAGAGAGAGAGAAATAGAAGGAAGGGTAAGACTACAATATTCAACAATCCAGCAGCCTATCTGGCTTACCATTGTTGGTTGGACAAAAATGTCTGGGCCTTTAAGAACGGTAGCTCTCACTTAAGGGCAGTGGCGGACCGAGCTCGTCAGGCTCCTTTTGTCTCCCCTTTCCCTCTGCCATCAAGATCGAGGGTTTCGATTAATAGAGCGAAATAAAGAATTCTCTGATCTTGTAACCAGTTCTTGATTCTTGAATTCGTGATTCTGGTGAAAAAGAGGGGAAGAACCTTAATTTGTGATTGGTTGCGGGTTGGTTTTGATGTTCGTTATTTATGAGTAAATCAAAGAGAAATAATGAAGCAAACTGTAGATGCCTTAAAATTCTTTTTTTTTTTTGGTCTTCTATCGCTTAGGTTTCATGATTCTAGCATAACAAACGGAATGTGTGGATATCTGGACGGTGAATCCCAAATTCTTTGTTCATTACCTTGTTTTTTCAAGAGTCACCGGGGTAAAGAGTTTGACATTGTGTTTTAAACTCATATTTGAATTCAAACTAATGTCAGAACAGTAGGAAGAGATGGATGTTCGGACCAGAACTCTTGGCCTTCTGGCTAGGTTAAAATCCTCAAGTGAATACATTCATAAAGCCCTATGTTCTATTAACAGGGATGACAATAACAAGAAGAAGCTGCTATGTGAAATGTTGCATAATCTTGAGTACCCTTAAATTTAATTGGACCATTTACTGCACACCCTAAAACACAATCCTGAGCACCAAATTTTAACATTCTCTGTTTCGTATGCTCTCCTACTTCCACTAGGTCATTGCATAAGGACAGTAATAATTTTAAAATGCTTCATGAATTACCTGATGTTTTGTCCTGTTCCACATGGCAGTTGAACTAGGCCCCACAGGCTTGTGTTTGACTTGGCCGTATGTTGAATTATTTTATGGGACTATTTCCTAGTTACTTGGTGAAGTCGTGCTCGGTATCTGTGGTCTTTCAAAGCAGTTTCTAGTCAAGACTTCACTTTGCCTGCACTTTGTGTAATGTTTTCTGGTTTGCATGTCCCGGTCTACTCTATTTAATACTCATGCAAACTTTATCCTGTGAAGTTTTGGTCAGTTATTTTATTTTATTGGTACCTGTCTGTCTCCTCCATAGTTTTTCTTGGTATAACAGCTTTTTAATAATTCTTTTTGTCTGCATTATTACCCTCAATTCTTTCAAAGCCATCAGGAGAAATAGAAGACAGTCAATGCATATTATCTGATGCATCTTTTTTAAAATTTTGTTTAAGTAGAAAGAAATGACCAGTGTCCTATAGTTTCTAACAAGTTGCCCATCATACTTTTGGCTTTACCTTCAATACATGTTTGGCTTTGTTGCATACGTACCTTGGCGATAATTATCCAATACTTTTGATCAAATAATTCTTTTTTTTTTGGTGCGGGGATGGGGTGGGGAGGGACTTATAGACTTCACAATTGCTGTCACCTAACAGAGGTTGAGGATACTCATGATAGGCTGTCATTTTTGGATGGTGGTTCAATCTTGAATTTGCCAATGTTTTATCTTGAAGGTCAGCCTTAATTATTTATCAAAATACCAGGTCTTGCTCTTCAAAGGCTAGCTTTCTAGTGGCAGTATATTTCTCAGAATTCAGTCACTCCATCTGCTAACATGCCCTGACATTTAACCATAGTTTTCCTTCCAACGGTCGCATGCAATATGCATCATATTGGTCAAGGAAAAAGATGAATGGCACAACAACTTTGACAAAGGTAAACTCTCTCTCTTAATGTATAGAAAGAAAACTAGGTTCAGTTTTCTTGGTAATTCAAATGTCATCCATTAAGATGCTTCCACTAGACCTATTGTAAGATCAGATACATGATTTCCAATCTTAATGACAATGGAAACCATGAAATTGGGTTAGTCAAAAGCTTCTAAAAAAATGACGTAAACTTGTTCCACCATGCAATTTCAATTGGTTTATTAATTTATCTTAAATGATGCGAGGTTTAACGAATACAATGATACAAATCAATTACTTTATATAACCTGCATTTTAGTGCTAAACATGCATCCCTGGGGCTTGTGACATAGAACTCTGTATAGGCTGGACATGAGTCTTGCTTATGTCAAGATGAATTGCTCTGATCAACGCTTTCCAAAGTACCCTCTATAGAGATGTAAGATGTTGATAGTTGCCCACATGTTTACAGGAGATCATTTAGACGTAGGCTCTTAGTTGCAAAACAAATCGAGATTGGAACTTTTGTTTTTCCATTAAAATTCATCACTTTTTGTTACCTTAAAAAATAAAAGAATAATCATGCAAAAAATCATAAACTATATGGGGTTTTCAATTTCCTCTTGAGCTTTAACTTAGTGCAATGAGGTCATAGAATTTTTAAATTCGTTCAATTCGGACTGTGGTTATGAATTCCAGATGAAATTATCACATAATGTCATGTGTTCAGCTTATATGGCAGAAGAGGATGATTACTTATATAACATCATGTGATAATTTCATCACGATAGTTAGACAGAATTGATAGTCTGGTTCTGAATTGAACGAATTTAAAAGTTTGATAACTTAATTGTACTAAATTAAAGTTTAGAAGAAAATTAAAAATCCTCAAATAATTTAGAATTTTGTATATAAATTATTTCAAATATAAAAGGAGAAAAAGGATGCGCCCATCAAACACTATGAGCGCTTGAAGACCCACTCGAATTGCTAGCTTTTTGTTGGCTTCTGAGAGGCCCAGTATTGGAGTATTAGAGGCGAGGCCATCCTATCATCTTGAGAGCATTCCTATAGATCGGGTGAGGAGCATCCAGAGGCGCAGCTATTGGTGTATGAGTCTGAGTAATTGGTATTTCTAATAGCAGGTTCTTTTAATGGGGTTTTGGCCATAACTAAGAATTGCGAACGTTCTCTCATTCCGTTCTTTCCTCTCTTGTTCGGATCAAAAGCGCAGAAGATGGGGTTGTAGCGACGAGCATCGGCCACCTGTTTGACCCGTCGATAACCTTATGGCCAGCGATGAACACATCGAAATTTTTCTTCTGGTTCTTTCCATCAATTTCAAAACCTGTTTCTATCCTTTTACACCATGGATTCATGGCAAAACAACATGAACTTGAATTGGACGTTAACACACCAAAATCGAAATCAAAGTATAAAATCTTACACCAAAAGATTTCAACGAAGTTAGGTGGAGAAAGGGTTTTGACCTAAGCTGAATAAAATTTTTTACTCGGTTGATCTACTGAAAGCTAAATCGAATTCCAAGATCCATTAGAAACATGGATTTGATCGTGGAGAGAAGAGATGATTTGGGTCTCCAAAAAATTAAACTAATTTTTTAAATTTGAAAATTAAAAGATAAAATTTTAAATTATTTAGTTCTTAATCTTGCAATAAGATTAGAATTTTCATGGACACCATGGGTTAATCCTTCCTATGGTACCTAGCAAAAGTTTTTTTGCCCCCTTTTTAGGATTTAACCCAATAAATGCTTTAACAAACTTCCAACACAAAAGGGAAAGAACAAATTTTTTTGATTTGATAATTTGATCAAAATTTAATATCTAAACAAAGGACCAATAGGAAAATTCAATATAGCCTACAAATAAAAAAGTTTTACATCACCTAAAAAAGATGACCGATGATCCCAATGGATCTAACGAGAAAGACAAGAAAAGCATAAACCAAATTATTTAATAAATATATTCTTGATAACATTTTTCGTTTTGCAGCACAATGCCCAAATCAAAGCAGCTGTATAAGAGTAGATAAGATAAAAACTTTTACATGATACATGACAGCAGACACAAACTCGACTATAGTGATCAATTCAAAATAGAACTAATACAAACAAAGGTGGGAGACATAGGGATGGTAATAAAAAAGCATC
This sequence comes from Phoenix dactylifera, assembly GCF_009389715.1. NCBI lineage: Eukaryota > Viridiplantae > Streptophyta > Magnoliopsida > Arecales > Arecaceae > Phoenix > Phoenix dactylifera. The sequence continues at coordinate 13,384,242 of NC_052402.1, forward strand.
ACGAGAGTATGCAAGAGGATATGACCGCGCATATGCTCTTATTTATTGAAAAGAGACACCATGTGCGTAGAGCTTGTAGAACTTGTTGATCAAGCCATCAAGTTGAGAACAGTCCCAAGGGCAAAGATGAAATATGAGATCGCTAGTGTACCCACATGATGTACTTCATGGGTGGTTTCATAGTGCCGGTCAAAAGTTGCATGAGACGGACCACGAGAACCAGAATGAGGGTGAAATTGATGAGGCTGGCTAGAGAGTACAACTTGAAAGCCAGCTTGTGGGACTTGAATTCGGCTGGCACCAAAGTTGCTTTGGAGAGGCACAACTGGAGTATTAGCGGCAAGACCGTTAGGAGGTTTGTACTGGTTTGGGCAGGTGGAGGTGGCAACGACGTTTCGAGGAGGATTTGGGCAGGAGGAGGTGCTGCTGATGATTGAGAGTGTGAGGGATGGTGTAGGCGACGTGAGGGAGGGGATTAAATAGGCGAGTCGTTGCTCTTAGGACCAAACCCTAAGTAGGCGATTGAGTATTCCATCCACCAAACCCTGATCCTTCCACCAAACCTAGGTGGAGGTGCCGCTGACATGTTATTGCTATTTGAAACCTTGCTCTTAGGACCCATTTTCTTGTGCTGCTGACATTCCTTGCTCATAGGACCCATTTTCCTTTTGATCCTTCCACCAAACCCAGGAGGAGGTGCATTTTGGGTTCCTTATCTTCAGGTTCGGTTATTTTCTCACGAAATTGATGGGGACATCGGAGCCTAGTCCACCATCTTAGTACATATTTATTTCTAGTTCACCATCTTAGTACATATTTATTTTGTTTTGTTTATTGGCTTGTTTGCATTTTAGGGTTCATTTGTGTATTTGGGGTTTATTGGAAATTATTCTTGTGTAGGGGGTTTATTTTAATTGTTCTTATGAGGCCCTATTTAAAGGGAACTTTGATGGTAATTAGGGCTTTAATGAGAATTGATTAAGAATTTTTCCCCACGTTTTCCCCTCCCCGCTTTCTCCTTCTCCTCTCCTACTTCTCTTCCTCTTCCTCCTTCTCTTCTCCCTCTTCCTCTGTTTCCAATTTAAAGCTACAACGTACAGCAGCAATCTCAAGAGTACATCATCATCACCACTGAAGTCTTCCTTCCCAGATCCGGTTCTACACCAGAAATTCTTCAGGTTCCTTGCCGGAGCGGAGTGCTTTTTCTTTCCTTGCTGGCATGTGATTGCTAGTGGAAACCTGGCTCTTAAGTGCTCTTTGGATCATGTCATTGCTAGTGGAAACCTGGCTCTTTGGTGCACTTTGGACCCATTTTCCTTTTGATCCAGGTTCCTTGCCCAACTGCCCAAGGAGTGCCTTTTCTGTCATTGCTGACGTGGAAACCTTGCCTCTTAGATACTTTTTTTTTTTTTTTTTTTTTTAAGGTGGGTGAATCCTTCCCGTGGTGGGCGCTAGCCACCCCTCTGACCCGCCAATGTCCCTATGGCTAGCAGTCAACTTGTCGAAATTGTTCTTATTTTTCCATCAATTTCAAAGCTTGTTTCAATTTTTTAGACCATTGATTCATAGCAAAACAGCATGAAATTGAATTAGAGGTTAATACACCAAAACCAAAATCAAAGCATAAAATCCTACACAAAAGATTTCAACGAAATTAGGTGGTGAAAGGGTTTTGACCCAAGCTAAATAAAATTTTGTACTCGGTTGATCTACTGAAAGCTAAATCAAATTCCAAGATCCAATAGAAACATGGATTTGATCATAGAGAGGGAAGATGATTCGGGTCTTCACAAAATTAGACTCATTGTTTAAATCTAAAAATTAAAAGATAAAATTTTTAATTATTCAGTTCTTAGCCTTGCAATGAGATTAGAATTTTCATAGACACCATATATTAATCCTTCCTCTGGTACCTACCTAGCAGAAGTATTTTTGCCCCCCTTTTGGGATTTAATCCGGCAAATACTTTAACAAACTTCCAACACAAAAGGAAGAGAACAATTTTTTTTGATTTGATAATTTGATCAAAAATTAATATCTAAACAAAAGACTGGTGGAAAAATCCAATATGGCCTCCAAATAAAAAAGTTTTACATCATTTGAAAAAGTTGGCTGATGATCCTGATAGATCTACAAAGGAGGACAAGAAAAGCATGAACCAAATTATTTAATAAATATATTATGGATAATATTTTTCATTTTGCACCATGATGCCCAAATCAAAGCAACTATGTCAGAGTAGATTGGATAAAAAATTTTATATGATACATAATAGTAGACACAAGCTCGAATATATTGATCAATTCAAAATAGAACTAAAACAAACAAAGATGCACACCATGAGAACATGTAAGAGGATATAACTCCATGCATGTGCTCTTATTTAATAAAAAGGGAAACCATGAACATAGAGATAGTAGAACTCACTAATCAAGCCATTATGTTGAGAACAATCCCGAGGAAGAAGGTGAAGTATGAGACCGCTAGTGTAATCCAGATGATGCGCTTCACCATGTTGGAGGTGGGTGGTTTCATGGTGTCGGTCAAAAATCGCATGAGATGGACCACAAGAACCAGAATGAGGGTGAAATTGATGACTAGCAAGAGCGTACAACTTGAAAGCCAGTTTGTGAGACTCGGATTCAACAATAGCAGGCACCGAGGTTTTTAGGGCTCCGGAGAGGCACAACTGAAGTACTGGTCATAAGGCCATTTTGAGGAGGTTTGTTTAGGTAGGAGCAACTACCGATAGTGGTATGGCTGTTTTGAAGAGGTTTGTTTAGGTAGGAGACTCAGAAGCTGCTGCATCTATAATAATTTCATTTCGAGATATGATTAAGAATGTGAGACTGCAAGGATTAGATGAGGATTATGTATCCATTCGTTGATGATACTTGTCTGTGAGAAGGAGGCTTTTCCCTTCCCTTCCCATTTTGGGGTAGAGGCTTTGTACTCTAATTTTCCCTTCCCTTTAGGCTTTAGTGTCTTCAAGTGTCTTCTCTTTATGATAATACTCTTATAATACTATTGACCGAGGAGGCTTAATACGCTTACAATACTTTTGATTGAGGATGCTTTAATATCTTCCCCTAATACTCTCGGTTGCTAACTGCGATAGAGGAGGCTTTAGTGTTGAGTGTCTACATTTTCCCTCTTCCCTTCCCTTGCTTTAGTATTAGAGTGCAAATAGGTCGGGTCGGACCGTGTTATAAGTGATCCCGACCCAACTCGATTTCTTATTTGGATTCTATTTTTCAATCCAGGCCCAATCTAATAGAAGATCGGATATTTTTGACTGAATCGATTATTCGGATCGCGTCGTCTCTATGTATAATTCGATTCCAACCAAAAAAATTCGGATCCGATTTAGGTCGGATTCAGACCGTTCAACTTTACAAAATAATCTCAGATCCATATATATTCGGCACAGAGATGCAGTAACACAAAAATCAAGACCATAACAATTTTTAAATATTGCAAAGACAAAAAAAAAAGTTTATTTTATTTTTTGAATAATTTTTTTAAAACCAGTTTCACGGCATTTCTTCAGTATGTTTTCAGAAATTGCACCCCAATCAGAATCACTCTCAAGCGGAAGCAAGAAGGATAAATGTTTCCGGCGCAATCCATCCCAGCCTTCGAAAGACGTATCCCCCTCCGCCGCAGAATGGATCGACCCTCTTTGCCCTCTCTCCCTTTCTCTTCTTCCATTTCTTCGAAAACCTTCTGATATCTTGTTTCATCTCTCCAACCCGCAGAGACAGGAGCCGTGGCTCGCCGCCAGCATGAGGCCGGAGAACCTCCTTCCAGGACTCATATTCGGATTCCTCTAGGCTTATTTCTCGATCTGACGACCGCCAATAGAAGCACTTCCACGGGGAAGTCCTCCTTTCCTTATGGGCAAGCTCCAGTCAGTCACTTCTATCGGCAATGGTAAAGAACTCAAGATGGTATTGCTCCTTCTTTCTTCTCCATTCCACCAAATTCGAAGTGGGGAAGTGATAACGAATGAGATTTTACTCCCCCCTGCCCTTCTTTACTCTTCCTTCTCTATTTCTCACTCTTCTGAGGTGAAGAAGGAATTATAATAGAACCGCAAGTTTTCTTTTTTTTTTTTTTTCCTTTGCTGATTAAAGGTTGTAAGCAGTTTCCTAATTTTTATTTTTTTTTAATTGTTTGATCGCGATCATTTTGATAAAATCTAGTCATCTTGACTTTGTCCATTTATCATCCTGGGTTCATGATGCCATATCCTTTGCCAAACTTCAATTGTTTATTGCGCCATTTAAAATTCTCACAATCCAACAATTGTCCAAGCATTATTCATCTTCTGTTCTGTAGATGTACATTTGCAATGAGACTTTCTGACCTCGAAGCGCTTGTAATCTAATACTTACGTAGTCTCAAGATCTCTCTGGAGCTGTTCCATTTTCGCCTGCATGTTACTTCTTACGTATAATACTTTTTACTTAAAGTAGCTCTTCATTCTGGGGCTTTACTGACACACGATTATATGATAGAGAAACTTTCTTTGGTCTCTAATGTAAATTGGGTCTCTTTAGGTATTGACATTTAAATCTTGTAATCTAGCTTATCAGTCATCTTATGGCAAAACTTGGGTTTGGAAGAAGAAAAAAAAGATGAAATGCAGATTTTAGTTGTTTGACAACTAAATGAAGATGGGAGCTGAAAGATTGCTTCTCAATGTGCCGTAAGACACATTAATTAATAAATTTGTCATCATTAATGCCAACATATGCCATATATTAGTCCATTTTAAATATTCTTTTTGTCCGGATTCTTTTTGGCTTTCTTACTTCTTGGAGTGGTCTCGGCTATTTCCATATGGTACTAAGCTGTTATCGTTTTTATGGATAATTAGTGAAAAATGCCTGTACACTTCTATAGCCCCTCCCTATTGAAGGACCAGCTATTGGTGCCCACTTTTAATCATCTGAATCTTCCGAACTCAGTCACATCTCTTTTTTCATCCCTGTATAAATATTAGCACTTTACTTAAGTAGTTCATGCATTGTAGACAAAATTTGTCGAGTAAAAGTGATTAGATGCCATTTGTTAGCTGTAAATCAGATTTATGGGCTTACAATTTTTGGAAAATGGAACCACTACCCATTTTTTTATTAAAATATTTTTTAAAAAATAATATTTAAAAAATAGTTTCAGCGTATTTGGTTGATTATGAAAAAAATAGTATACGTTAGAATGATTTATTTTAAGTTGAGCATCTAATTTTTTTAAAAAATATATGAAATATCTATTATATACTTAATAAAATAAAAGACGTTACGATTTGAGAGTACTTTTTTTTAAAAAAAATAAGTAGTTTTCTCGTGTCTTCTATAAATTTTTTCTGCGAACATAAAAATTTTATTTTTATAAAAATACTATTATTTATTTTTTATAAAAAATAACTAAATAAATTTTTTTTTTAATTTTTTATTAACCATATTTTTTTTTCACCTTCTTCTTTTTTCCCGGATCAACGAGGCATAAGAGGCGGAGCTCTCCTTTGTGAGGCCAAGAAGCTACCATCCGAGGCTCGGAGCCAACGCTGGGTAGTTGCTGAAAATTTCTCCTTTTTGGAACCAAAAAAAAAAATGATAAAGAAATACGCGTGCGAGACTGCCACGTACCCAATTTGAAAAGGGCGAACCCTAGCTGGTTTATAATTGAAGGTATCCAAGAATGGGTTGCTGACAGCCGAGCAAAACCCTTCCAAAGCCCCTCTCGCCTCCTTTGCCCTCTTCGTTCTATTCTTCTCGTTCTTGTGACCTTGTCATCTTGATTCCATGGCCTCCCACTATCGTTCGATCTCGAGGACCGCCCTCTCTTTCATCAAGTCTTCCATGAGGAAACCCAGCGGCCCCGTCTCTCCCAATCTCCCCACACGTCCAATTCCTTCGTTTCCAAGGCAAGATCTCTCTTATCTTTGGCCCTGTACTCGATTTCTTTCCCTTTTCTGATTTCTTTTGGTTTTTAGGGTTCCTCGCGCGATCGGTTCCTTGCAATCCCTCCAGCCTTTCCACAGCGCTGTGTCTTCGGCTCGGCTGACCTCGCGACTGGGGATAGACTCCAGGGCGGGCTCAAGGTCGCTGTCACAGGGTACGCTCTGCAGTTCCAACCCCGGAGTCTGATCCTCTCTATCCTCCAATTTCTTTCTTAACTATTTGGTGGAGTAAGGCACCGTCTCTCTTTATTTCTAGTTGTTTTCATTGCGTATTATTGTTGATTCATTGATTTGACCGACTTCTCTCTTAAGATTTTTTGATGCTGAATTTTATTTTGTATATATTAAATATAGTTTTGTTTGTAACTCGGTTTGGTATTTCTTTGGTGGGAAGTTTTGTATACGATCCAACATAGTCAAGCTGCATTTGACTTTGTTTTCTGGGATCTGATCGGTTGGCTTTTGTACGATCTCTAAAGGAGAGGTCTTTACAGTGAAGCGAATGTGATGGGGATTTATTATTGTTTCTGTTTTAGTTGCTTTCACTTAATATACACAGATGAGAAGCTTGAGCCATATTTGGCTTATTTGAGACCATCGCCAAAGTCTTTGATAGAAAAATATTGGACATCTTAACCTCGAATTAGACCCAACCACGTTGGCCTCAGTATTAACCGTGGTGAACACTTCCGTTAATACCAAAGTGTCACTCTGCTTGTGCTAATAAAGACCAGCAATTATGATAACACTGTAGTCAATGCACGATCGGCGTAATTATTGCCGCATGCTGCTCATGTAGGATGGTTTTCACATTGTTAATGTGGAGCCAGCCGTTATCTTGAAATTAAAACAAATTACACCAAATCAAGTAACGGATCAGTATGCTATCCTAGATAAAGGGGTGGCCCGAAGATTCTCAGGCAAACTCATTTTTGGATACTACTCTCTACAAATTTTTCTTTCTTTCCCGCCGTTGCTCTACTATTTTGAGAGTCCGCTGTCAGAAATTTCGGCAAGTGGACTTCTTGAAAGTTAGCCTCGAAGGCGACTGGATCTTCCTCGCCTCGATCTTATCTGACCTCATTCAGCTCGGTTTTTACCGACCTCAAAGCTAGCCGAGCACCATCCTGACCTCGGTTCAAAATTTAGCGGCAACAATCTTGATCAAGAGTTGAAAGTGCTTATGGATTATGGATGTGTATGAACAACGCATGCTAAAGATGAGTCGGTTTTATCAGCAAATTAAACCTTGAGAGTGCCTTTGAGAAAATGGATGATAGGGACTTTCTTAGGCTTGTTCTGGAGGTGAACGGCATTAGATGAAATGGGCAGGGGCACAGATGCTTCTTCCAATTATAGGAGTCTAGGTTGGAGGAACTGCATATAATTTCTCAGCACCATGTGAAAGACTATAAAATAGCATCTTAAAGAAAAGCCTCTTCAGCCGATTTTATATTTCATTTGTTGCTGTCAGTTGACAAGGATACATCACCATTTGT